>NC_085841.1:278123517-278391017 GCF_035594765.1 Anolis carolinensis | reverse complement strand
AGGTGGATTATGAATTCTGGGTCAGGTAATACAATATTTTTGACCACCCTGAAATGGGTGGTGAGCCTCTGTGTCAGAATCCTGCTTAGTTAGTTGTTCATGCTATACAAAATTTTGATTCTCTTGTCATCCATCCATCTGCAATGCCTTTCTGCCTCTCCATCTTTTTCTCTCCCTGATTCAGACACTAACAGGAAACCTTTTAGATCAGTGGTAGAACATAAACTTGACATACAGAACAGCTCAGAATACACGCTTTCCATACAGAAAATGATTTCAAGGCTTTCAATCCCTCTCACCCCTGGAAAAAACTCCAATCTGAAATCTAAGTTTCTGCCAATCAGGGTCACCATTGTTGGACTAGAAGGACCAGTGAACTGACTTAGAATGTAGCAGCTTTCTGGGTTTACAACAGGAATTTTTCAACATGCTTTTCAATGGTAATTAAACTGAATAAACAAAGGAGGTGATAATGCACTAGGAGGTTTATCTGCAATAATCTCCTGTCCAAACCCCACTAACCCACCTTTTCTCAGATGTAACCCTGGCCATTTTCTGGCTGGTGGAGAACAGAGGGAGCACTAGATAAGTGTCCAGCTATTTTCCTATAGATTGATACACAGTGAAAAATATGTGAAAAATCTCCCCAGGGTCCCCTGGAGGTCTCTGCAAATTATATCATGGGAAAATAGTTGTCTGCTGGTTTGCTGCTGTCATGATTCTCCACGGGGAACTACAGCCAAACATGTAGCTGTGGGGGGGGGGGGGGCTTGAGGGGCTTCAGCCCCCCCTCAACTTCTCATGGTGGTCCGCGAGAAGGCCTTACTGGTACATGGCATGGTGGCATTCTTGTCCACGCCTGGGCCCTCGGTTCACTCTCTTTCCTTTTTGGTGCCCCTGGTTTCAACCTTCAGTGCCGGGAGGGGAAGGGGAGTGTGCGAACAGCCCAGGTGCCAAAGAGGAGGCCATCGCACCACAGACCATTCGGAGGCCGCAATAGGCCTTCATGCCCATGCACTCGGCAGGCCTTCACGCATGTGCATTGAAGTCTCGCCACACTCATGGCTGGGAGTGGAGTGTGTCGAGCCCATCGGCTGCCTTCTGGGTCTCTCTGGATCCAGGTAAACAACAACTCCCATTTGAAAAGGGGCAATCATTCCCCAATCCCTGCCTCTATGCACAGTTGGGCACATTGGCTCTATTTGCCAAGTTTAGTCCAGATCCAGCATTGGCTTGGTTCAATGCCCTCTGAATAAGGGCGCACTGCAACTCCCAGATCCAAGGTCAATCACCCCCAATCCCCACATGTCCTGTATGTACAGTTGGCCATGTTTGGTCCAGATATGATGTTGGCTGCCTTCAGTGCTTTCTGGATCCAGGTAAACAACAACTACCATTTGAAAAGGGCAATCATTCCCCAATCCCTGCCTGTATGCACTGTTGGGAACATTGGCTCTATGTGCCATGTTTGGTCCAGATCCAGCGTTGGCTTGGTTCATTGCCTTATTATTATTATTATTATTATTATTATTATTATTATTATTATTATTAAACAGTTCTTCTACGTAAAAATGAATTTAGTTATGCTAAGAAAAATATTTCAAATCAACTTGACTATTCCAAAACAAAGTTCAAGACAGGTGTATCAGGCAAATTCAGGGACTAATTCTGTAAAAGATTATTTCAGAGTTGCGGTGTTCATACCATGTGTCGATTCACTCATACAGAACATTACTGAAAGGTTCATGTCAAATGAAGACATTTTAACCAGTTTCCAGGTTCTCCTCCCTGGGTTTTCAGGTCTAGACAAAGTTCACAATTTGGAACAACTGTCAGAATACTTTGAAAATGACTCAGCACTTGTTTCCGTCAAGGCTGAGTACATAATGTGGTGTAATATTACACCATCAATTGAGAAAGATACTGAGATACTTAACGTGTTGGAACTGTGTGACAAAACCTACTATCAGTCAATACATTTCCTTTTGACTGTGTTAGCTACTCTACCAGTAATGACATGCAGTGTTGAAAGATTGTTTTCAACCATGAAGAGAGTGAAAAGTGTATCTAGAAGTTTAATGACAGACCAGAGACTTAGTGGACTAGCAATGATTTCCATCCATCGGGACATCACTATCAAACCAGGAAAAGTAATTGACAAAATGGCCGGGGAAAAGAAAAGAAGACTGTTGTTATAAAGTAAAAAATAAGTCAAAAAGTATTCTAAACATTTTGTTAATGAAAGTAAATAACTAACATTTATTATTTAAACTGTTATGTCTATTCATATCATGATCTGATCACCATGCTCAATATATCCCATATGCATGGGGGTATTGGGATAATGATACAAAAGGTTTGCTTGGGTAGATTCTCACTCAGACTCAGCCCCCCCTCCCCCCAAAAATCAAAATCCTGGCTTCGGGCCTGGCTGCAGCTAAAAATGTTTTTGAAGATTTTAGTCATTGCATAGTTGGTAGTGAATTCCAATCTCTGCAACACTTTAAAATGTTGTGATGGTGTAACTCCGACAGACACAATCTTAATTCACCAACAGCCAGGGAATGCTTGGTGTCCTTATGACAAGGTTGAGAATTACACATCCCTTACCCAGTTCAAGTGTAGTGCTGCTCTTCCCAACCACAGCCACTTCCAGTACAGTACAAATTCACCCAATCAGGACTGATCAAAGACATTTTGTTGCCTGAAGGGGGAAACAAATGGCCATCTCACTTGCCTCTTTTCATGATACAGGGAACTTAAGACAGGCCAAGTTATTTTCACACCTGATACAGAACATTCCAGAAAAGTTTCTCCCTCTCCATGAGAGTAAAAACAGAGGAATAACTGAAACTACAACTAATGTTTGAAGTGACTTTTCATGGTACCCAAACCAGATTCGAGAAATTTAACTTGTGGTTTGGCCATCCAGGGGTGATATCACTTCTTTTTGTGAATATAAGATTTGAGTAAATCATGCAGTTATCATGTTTGTTTTAAAAGAGAGATGAAAAGTAGGTAAAATAATATCATGTTGATGGAAAAGTTTGGAGATTTCAAGAGTTAAATTAGTTTTTGCTACTCCAAGACATGCACATTTCTACAACCATTGACGTATACCCAGTTAAAATATGCCTGTCGTTTTGTTTGTTTTTTTAACAATTGTTTTAACAATATGCATTCAAAAAGGATTTCCAGTTAGAAACAGGACAAGTGGAAAACCTGCCTTTTGTCCTAGATAAAGGCACAGTGAATAGACAACCCCACTTGGGCAAAGTCCTTGTAGACAGACAATTCTCTCACACCAGAAGTGACTCAGGTTGCTCCTGACACGAAAAAAAAATCTAGCCAAGATGGCACCGAGAACTCTTCTCCAGGATGCAACATTCCTATGGGAAATGGACAATGCAGAGGTTGAAGCTCCAGATATTAATTTCTTCAGAGAAGGCATTTCCCTTCTGCACCATAGAGATGAGAAGGGTTTTTTTGCCTAAAGAAGCCAAACATGGCAAGAGATGAGAAGTTAATTTTACCTAAAGAAGTCCAACATAGCAAAACAAAGAACATTGATTTCTTCAGGGACAGAAATGAATCCTTAATCCAATAACATGCATCTTGCTTCACTCACTGATGCAGAATCAAGCATAAATCATCCTGCCCCATACGTCTAAGTCATCCCTCTAAGATTCCCAGGGATAAACTTTAGCGATACAAGAAGCATATTTCTTGGCATATCTCTCCCATCCTGTCAGGTTTTTCCTCACACCCAAGTATCACAGCCCCAAGTGTTTCAGGCATGAACAGTAGTGACTGGGATGAGAGGATGATGCCATAGGCCTTCATCACTGTCCTCAATTGTAACAGCGGCTTTAACCATTATCATGGCAGGAATGCCAACTTTACATCACCCTTAATGTACCTTGTTCCTACATTTGTGCTTGTTAGCTTGTTATTTTACAGTATGTGGAGTTATCAAATGGGTAGATTTACCAACTGGGATAATTTTTGCATTTCTGTGTTCTATTTTGTCTTTGCAAAATAAACTATGCTTTAGCAATGATTAAAATATTGCCCTCGGTAAAATAAAATTAACTCATTTTTTGTATAACAACAAGTATGTGTTAGTAATTCTACAAACTAATGGGTATGGATTATTTCTTCAGAGTAATTACCAAACCGACACCAGGATCCTGATTTTCCAAGGCATAAGATTATACAATATATAACTGTGTTAAACAGGGTTGCTATATGTTCGAGCAAGATGTTACTGCACACTAATTATGCTGAGATTATGATACATAAAATATTTCCACCCACCAATTGTAGTCTCCTGTGATCATAAAGTTAGACTACGATTGTCATAAGAAAGTATGGCCCTAATAATTCAGTTTTAAAGGTATCACTATTTGGAATAAGGAAACATTTTCTTGTGTGATGAAATATGACTAATAATTGTTCTAGTAGTTATCAGGGAAATGTCAGAATTTGCCTGAAGTTAAAATATGTCGCGGGTATCTGGAAAGCTGTGACTATGTTGCTGGATTTTTATATGCCGTTTAAAGATTAGGCATTGGCTGCTGTTAGACACAAGTCAACATTTTGTCATTCCTAATGTGTCTGTTTTGGGTGGGATTTTTTTAGTGGCTGTGTAATCCCATTGTTAATTAATCTGGTGAAAGGGAGGAAATACAATTAACATTTCATTTGCAGAAGTGAGTTTAGAATGAAGCAGAATACCAAATCCCAAGGTTTGCATTCAACAATCAACTACAATTATTACAAAAAAAAAAAAAAAAACAAGAATGGAGGTCTGAGGGCATTGACTCTTGTTAGAAATCTGAGAAGTGAAGAAAAATTTCACTTGAGGTCAAAAGTCTTTTTAGAGGCAACACCCTCATTTTGCATCCACTCCCACCTAGTATCTACATTCTTAGTACATGCCTACCTACACTAATCCCAGGAATGAGAAGAGGAGGAATGAGGGAGGAAGAATCCTTGGAGCTTTGAGGTCTGGAGGTCTCAGGCTTCAGGGGGCCTAGACAGGAAAAATGTAAGCAATGCACAGAAATGAATTTTGGCATCTTGGCAGAGTGGCTATATTGCCTATTGCTCAGTTTAAAGGTTAAGGTTTTCCCCTGACGTAAAGTCCAGTCGTGACCGACTCTGGGGGTTGGTGCTCATCTCCATTTCTAAGCCGAAGAGCCAGCGTTGTCCATAGACACCTCCAAGGTCATGTGGCCAGCATGACTGCATGGAGCGGCGTTACCTTCCCACCGTAGCAGTACCTATTGATCTACTCACATTTGCATGTTTTTGAACTGCTAGGTTGGCTGGGGCTAACAGCGGGCGCTCATTCTGCTCCCGGGATTTGAACCTGGAGGATCTAGTTTTGCCTCTTGCTGTGGAATTCTGAGTGACCCAAGACACTTTGCTGCCTTATATGGTACCCTCTCCCATTCCTTGTAGAGTCGGCTACAGTGACTATCAAATCTCAACACTAGTGACAGTTCTGCATCCTCTAAGACAACTGAGAATTGTAAGCTAATTTAGAGAAGGGAGTATGGCACCATGGCTCTGTTTTCCAACATCTTAACAACACATGCTTCCTCTGTTTAATGTGGTCACCTTACTCTGCCTAAGGAAAGTGTGACACTGATACTTCAGCATCCATAGGTAACACAGCAAAGAGTGAGGTAAGGCAGAAGCTGAGGTCCAACAGTATCTAGAGGACTCCTTGACTTCCGTCCTTGTATCAGTGGCCCTGTATGTGCACAAAGGAATTGAAAAAATGAGAGCTAAACTACAACTTGCAAACATACATTATTCATTTATACTTTATGTACACTTTGCATAAAAAGCTGACTAATATGATGTTCAGATTTATACAAAAACCTAGTCCTTTTTATTTTATTTTAACATGATTTTTATGTTTGCACATTGGAATAAAAAACTAAGAAGAAATGAGACATTATTTTAAAAGAATAACTTCACCATTAATAAATTAAAGTTACAGAAATGAAAAAGATCAAGAAAGTCATATTAAAACTCTTTCAATTTTTGATAAAACTCATTTTAATTTTACTTAAAAATAAACATTGGTTTTCCCTGATGTGACCTAGAGTTGTGCCAAACATCCTGGTAATTTAGCTGGTTTAGTTTCTCTCAAAATTTCTTAGAAGTTTTACTGTGGATGGATGACCCCAGAGAATTTCCAATTTCATTTTAGATTGTATTTTCAGTGACATACATTTACACAATTAACTGTGTAAAAACATCTCTACTTCAGGAGAATTTTGTTTTGTTATGTAGACTCAATAATGTCTTCAGGGTTGAAAGAAGGCTATGCCAGTTAGAGAAAGATAGTACTGCCCTGGATGAACCATTTGCCTGATATATTATGTGCCACCACCTCTTAACTTGAAATTTACAAGTGAGCTTTTCCATATAAATGACTTCTTTAGATGATAATCATAAACTTCTACTATAAAATTGTCAAACCATAACAGTCAGAAACGTTAGGCATGACTTGTCTGCCATTCTTCATGTAATAAAGTCACCATGAGGTGATATTACAATATAAAATGTAAAGGCTGAATATTTACTGTATGTGTCCTTAACTTGTGATAGATAGCCACCTTAAATCTGATTATTAGTTCAAATTAGATTAGATTCACAGAATACATGAGAAGTTGTTTAGGCAACCCCATTGATTCATTGGGGTTACTGCAGTTGAGACTAACAGTTGATCTACATCCCAGTAGAGGACCCAGTTCCGAGTGACTTCATTAGTACTCATGGTTTTCATTACTTCAGAGTTCTGAATTCTGTTCTGACTATGTAATAACCAAAATCTCTCTCCTCAAAAAAATTAAGTGTTAAATTAAGCAATGTAATACCTTCCCTCAACACAATCATTTTTGTGTTGTTGGAGAGCGAGGGATCACCAGGGATATGTCCAGCTATTTTCCTGTAATGAGATGTGTTGCAAGGCCATAATCTGTAGGGACCTCCTCAGGCCCCCAGGTGTTCTTGAAGATACCCACAGATTTGAGTTATAGAAGGGTAACAAAAGCTGGTTTATTTTGAAGGACGTTAATCTAGAATCCAGAAAACACCAGGATGTGATCAATGCATGTACTTACTTACTTACTTACTTACTTAGGCGATCCCTCGTAGTTCGAGCATGATTGTCTGGGGGTGTGTCCGTAGATGGCTGAAGAGAGCTATTCTTGATATGCATGTTCTCCCGCAGTGAGGACATCAGTTTCCAGGTGGAAGGCGGGTCCCGGTCAGGGTTGGCTTGACGCTCCTTCCTCTTGGCACATTTCTCCCTTAAGCCCTCCATTCGTGCCTCTTTGAACTCCGCAGCACTGCTGGTCACAGCTGACCTCCAATTAGAGCGCTCAAGGGCCAGGGCTTCCCAGTTCTCAGTGTCTATTCCACAGTTTTTAAGGTTGGCTTTAAGCCCATCTTTAAATCTCTTTTCCTGCCCACCAACATTACGTTTCCCATTCTTGAGTTCGGAGTAGAGCAACTGCTTTGGGAGACGGTGATCAGGCATTTGGACAACGTGGCCAGTCCAGCGGAGTTGATGGCATAGAAGCATCACTTCAGTGATGGTGGTCTTTGCTTCTTCCAGCACGCTGACATTTGTCCGTCTGTCTTCCCAAGAGATTTGCAGGATTTTTCTGAGGCAACGCTGATGGAAACGCTCCAGGAGTTGGGTGTGATGTCTGTAGACCGTCCACATTTCGCAGGCATACAGCAGGGTTGGGAGGACAGTGGCTTTATAAACAAGCACCTTGGTATCTCTACGGATGTCCTGATCATCAAACACTCTCAGCTTCATTCTGAAAAATGCTGCTCTCGCAGAGCTCAGGCGGTGTTGTATTTCAGTGCCAATGTTGACTTTTGTGGAGAGGTGACTGCCAAGGTAGAGGAAATGGTCAATGTTTTCTAATGTGACACCATTCAGCTGTATTCCTGGTATTGCAGAAGGATTGGCTGGTGCCTGCTGGAAGAGCACTTCGGTTTTCTCGATGTTCAATGAGAGGCTGAGCTTCTCGTATGCTTCTGCAAAGGTGTTTAGAGTGGCTTGTAGGTCTTCTTCTGAGTGCGCACAGACTACGTTGTCATCGGCATATTGGAGTTCTATAACAGATGTTGTGGTGACCTTGGATTTGGCTCTTAGTCTGCTGAGGTTAAATAGCTTGCCATCTGTCCAATAGATGATTTCCACACCGGTGGGAAACTTCCCATCAACAAGGTGAAGTATCATAGCGATGAAGATGGAAAATAAGGTAGGGGCAATAACACATCCCTGCTTGACACCTGTTCCACCTTAAATGGGTCACTTTGGGAGCCATTGCTGTCCAAGACTGTTGCCATCATGCCATCATGGAGGAGCTGCAGGATGTTCACAAATTTGTCAGGGCACCCGATTTTGTAGAGGATGGTCCAGAGAGCACTGCGATTCACTGTGTCGAATGCTTTTGCATTATAAAACATTAATTTTCCTATTTAAAAGATAGCATGTACCATTAAAAGTTTTTAATTTCTCCCTTGTGTCTTATATACATAGCCGCATAATTTCTATGTTCAATATCTTTGATACTTTGAGAAGATTTTAATGCTTTGTGTAAACAGTGAAAAAAAAAAGAACATAGGTATTTTTCCCCCAGTGATAGGTGTGGAAAGGCTATGTATTTTTCAGCCATGGTTTTAATTTTCCTATTTTAGAGTGGGAAGCATGGACACATGTTCCTGCTTATACTGGCCAAATGGAGCTATGGCTGATAATTGTCCTCATCATCTGTTTCTTAAGCAACATGTGGGGAACATTTGAGCCAACCTGACAGGCGATGTAATTCAACTTTGCTGCCGTCCTTCGCTTGCCACTCAGGAGCATTTGCAAAAAGACTGAGTAAAATAAGCTGACATCTCAATTCCCTAGACTGCTCACTCTTGTTAATAACAGTGTTGACCTCAACCTGAGGCAGCTGTTTTGATATTCTGGACTATTCAGCCCACCTATGGCCATTCCTGAGGGACATCAACAGGGAAGCAGCCAGGCTTAATAGCTGAACAGCTTGACAGCCCTAACACCAAAATGAAGAGCACTTTCAGAAGTGCCCTTAATTAATCAACACATGTCCAGCTGAGGCAATTAACAATACCCTCCATGTTGTTCCCGTTACATTTCACACTTTGTCGCAGCATGAAGCTTTATTTGCCAAGTTTAATTTTTGTTGCTGTTATAACCATCCAGCATCCTGGGGCTTCTGTGGTTCCCTGAGAAAGCTTCTAGCCCATCCCAAGCCACTAAAGATACTTAAGCCACTTGATGATGAACAATAAAGGCTAATTCAGAACTTTGTTCATTTGTTCCTTAATTACTCTATATTTACCTGCATTTACATTTCTGGAGGGGGATTTTAGATGATTTCACACACACACAGGATGCCTGCAACAACTGAGTAACAATAACTTCAAATTTGAGTGAACAGCATTTATTGTAATTTATTATAATTTCTCCATTAAGCTCAAGGAAATCTACAAGGCTTCCCCTCTTAACCACTTTGGACCTCATCACATGGATGAGGTCCAGGGTTGTAATTCACCAGCCTCCACAGTGAATTGAGGCAGCCGTGGGGTGGCAAAAGGGCAATCCTTGTGCCCAGGACACCAGCTGATGCTTTCGCATCCCACAAAGGGAAGCATTGCTGCTCTGCCAAAGCCCCGTTGTTCCTTATAGAACACAAGGTGGCTTCCATGATGTCCTGCCACCCCAGTTCACCCATGGAGTCCCACTGGAAGTCACCCTACATTGTATGATGTGTGGAGTGGGGCTCCATGAGTGAACTAGAGCAGAAGCATCCTAGGACACTTTTCATGCCCCGTGTGATAAGGCTGTAAATCTTCATAATTAAAATGTGAAATGACAGTGCATCTACACTGTAGAATGAATGCGGTTTGACACCACTTTAACTCATTTCTATGAAATCCTTAGATTAGTAGTGTGGTGAAGCACTATCACTCTTTGGGCAGTTAAAGTGGTACCAAAATGCTTTAATTCTATAGTATAGATGAACTCAGAGTTAGGTTGAATGTCCCAAATTCAACCAGTGAGTCCCATGGCTCAGTTGAGACCTTCAATCCAACTTTCTACTCACATTATTAAAATTACCATTATAGTACAGAGTTTTTTCCTATGTGGTCTAATTCCACATTTTTGCAGTAACATCTGTTAGCAGGATATTACATGGCTCAGCTTATTAATGTTGCTCCTAACTGTCTTTGTATCATCAATGTTTATAGAGGGATTATATCTTTTCTACTTCCAATTCTAGTATACTTTCCATATTATTTTGCAAAGTATACTACTGAAACTAAACTATAGCACCAAGACAAAATTTGCATATCTCATGCTTGCTAAACTGGTGATTAATATAATAATAATAATAATAATAATAATAATAATAACTTTATTTTTATACCCCGCCCCATCTCCCCGAAGGGACTCGGGGCGGCTTACATGGGGCCTTGCCCGATACAACAATATAATAACAAAAACAAAACAATAACACAATTATCCCAACAATAAAAACATCAGCATCAATAAAACAGTCATTAAAATCAACATTACTTTCCAAGGTCACAATTTAGAAATCTCTCTCATATGTTAGAAGTCATAGGGATTCAGAATCTACTTGAAGAAGTCCTTTCCAAAGCAATCTGAAGAGACTGTTTGAATATCCGTGTTCCTGGCTATGTAGGCAGACTTTGGCACCTTCCACACAGCGGAATAATATCCCACATTATCTGCTTTAAACTGGGATATATGACAATGTCTACTGAAATATTCTAGTTCAAAGCAGATATGGTGGGTTATTCTGCCTTGATATTCTGGGTTATATGGCTGTGTGGAAGGGCCCTCTGATGTAGTTTCCAAAGTGACCAGGCAGAAGGGGAGGTTATAATTATGTCTCCTACTGGACAGGTCCTCCATTAGATGTTGCCAGTTTGCATTGTTTAATATACTGTGGTTTCCTTATTTTGAAATAATGTATGGCATTTGTAGTTAACTATGGGAGCCATTCTGCAAATTGTGTTCTGTACTAGATTTCCCAATACACTTGAAGACACATGAAATTGTTTTACACACATGAATGGCATTTTCCCTTTCATCAGGCATGTTTTACTTTCAGACTATTTTTCCATCTTTGAATCTTTGGATCTTTTGATGGTCATTGAAGAACATAGTCATACAATAATACTATTCATAATCCTCTCATTAAAAATAGATAGATATTATTAATAATATATCCTGATGATAATAATGATGATAACAGCACCAATATCCTTAGAATATCAATGATGTAGGTAGCAAATAAAAAAGGGGTCTATCAATTTTCAAAGAGTTTACAAACTGCTTGAGAGTGAGCACAGGTCAAGGGAGATGAGAAATGCAAATATTTTAAAAAAAGGATTGAACAAATGCAGTTTCAAATAACATTTGAGGATAGTTACAAAAGAATTGGATGTCTTATATACTTAGGCAAAAGCTTCACTGGGTCTCTCATAAAAAGATGTCCAGAAGGTAGTGAAGGGCCACCATGAATGTCCTTCTCCATGACCTCGTCAAGTTCAGTCAGCATTGCACAATAAAGCCATGTCCAGATAGCTGTGATCAAATGTTTCTAGCAATAGCAACAGGATACTAAGGAGGGGATGACTTACCTTAGCACTCCTGTCATCATGTTTGCTTGTGGATATTTTTGTTTTCTTGCTCATAATGGGGATGTTTTCACCTCTTTTGCTACTTGAAACAAAATTGTTGGCAGAGACAGCTGCTCTTGGCTGCTTTCCTACTCATTTCTCTTCCACAGCAGGCAATTCCTGAAGCAAGAGAGAAAATGGAAGGCACCATGCAGATGGATGGGTAGAAGGCATCAAAGAGGAGAGCCAACTGCTTTTTATCAGCTTTTTTGCAGCACAAAGACTTCCCTCTCATGTAGTTGGGGAATTAGCAGCTTTCTCTAAACTATTGTCAGTCTTTCCCCTCCTGGAATGATCCATACTGCAGCTTCCCACAGGCCACACAAGTAAAGGGAAGAAGGGGTCTCTTGAGCAGAACTCTCCCCAGTGACTAATAGTGACATATAGCAGAGCCAACTCAATTTTACTGTTCCCACTTCCCAGTAAATGAAATGAATGCCAAGGGAGCACCACCAAGTCTTTAATGCTGGAGGACGCTTGGCTCAGCATACGCTCACTCACATCAGTTAGACCTCTAGTCAGTTATTCATTATTTTTTAGAAAAGGAATCTGGGTGCAAATGCAAATTGATTATGAGCTATTAACTATTTTTTTTATTTAAAAAGGACACCACATGGACCATTCCTCTTATTTCTTCTCTGGCTTCTTTTAGGTTTGAGTAAAACCCAACTGTAGTACATTAAAAAGAAAGCCAGTGTGGTTTGGTTCTGTCTAGCAGGACCTGTGGGAAGAATAGAATTAACAGGAAAGTCAATGAGCCATTTTTGAGGGAAGGGGCTGCTGCTCAATGAATCCCTTGTGCAATGTAGCTGCTGCCTCCAAATGTGATTGGTTGAGAAATAACATTTCCACCTCTTGTAATTTTGGTAATGCTTTGAGAGAGTTTATTCTGTGCTTTTTAACACCAAGTTGCAAGGTCTACTGGGCCCTTATAGTTTTGACTTGCATGGCAGTGGCAGAACGATTGGAAACTAAACTCTGACTAGCTCTGTGGACTGAATAAGTAGAAGGCAAGACCTGAAAAATGGTTACAGTGACACATCATGACAAAGCCAGGCTTCTCATGGTGAAAGATGTGGTATTTGAACCAAGAATATTTAAGTTCTTTCTGTGTGTGGGACTAGAAACAATCAAGAGAGCTGAATCTGTTATTAGGTAGAGTGAAGCAACTACTTTCCATAGCAAATCTTGAAGGACACCTTAGCAGCCCCAACCTTTCCTTTTGAACTTGCTGGCCATTCTCCTTCGATGGAGGACAGTACCATGTGTCTTAAACCTCTTAAATTAGCAAGATGCCCCAAATAGAGAAAAGGACACAATTTTGTCAGCTGTGCTGAAGTAAGATTCAGTTGCCAGTTCAATTGGCTTCTATATATGGGATGATTGGTAATTGTTTCCCTTTGTCTGGGGCAGCAAAATATCTTGAACTGGTCTAACTCTTTCAAGACTATGATACTCTCTGTGCTTCCAACATAGGCTGAATTTATTTGATTTGTTAAACCAGCAGCAGAAACTGCTGGCTGTTACACTACTTCACAAGTATTAAAAGGCAGTTGTAAAACCAAGCCAAAGCATAAATGTAACTTTGCTCCAGTACTAATGTAATACTCAAAAGGAACTTCCTTCACTGGAACCTCCTCCCCCTTAATTTCCTTCAGTCTATACTGCCATGTTGCTTCTGGAAGTTTTGGAAGGCCAATGCCTTCTGTAGTACAAGAGAATTGAGTTGATAAAATCTTCTCATTTGAAAAGTAGGCTAAAATGCACAGGTTTGCACAAAGGTGCATAAAAACATGTTAATCAGTGGGAAGATGTATGCAAAAATGCATACAGTTTGAAAAATGTACATGTATTCAGAGATATGCAAGTGAATGTATACAAATTTTAGATGTTCGAAAATAAGTCTACAGAGAACCAGCATGGAATAGATTGAAAAGTAGGGTTGCCCAAAAAATTACAGGACAGGTATTCTATATCTTTGATAGTTAACTAACCTCGGGAGGGGGGCATAATGTAATGTTCCTTCAGGCAGACCTATATGATGTC
Organism: Anolis carolinensis; assembly: GCF_035594765.1. NCBI lineage: Eukaryota > Metazoa > Chordata > Lepidosauria > Squamata > Anolidae > Anolis > Anolis carolinensis. The sequence goes on along the minus strand of NC_085841.1, from coordinate 278,377,193 downwards.
TCCTCCCTTGCCTCTGCCTCCAAACCTACATTTTAGCTGCTGTTTCCCTTTCCCCCAACCAACACAGATAATTTTCCAGCTGTTGGCTAGCAAGTTGTTAGTAGATGAGCATCCAGCTATATTCCTGTAGCTGGATCTTACCCTTCCTCTCCCCCACTATAAAATTTCCTTTGTCTAATTTTGAGCAATTTTGGGCAAGTCACTGAAAACCAAGCCCTTGGGACTTTGCTGTCCCTTCTCTTTGGTTACTAAACTTCATATCTAAATACTTAAATGAAGTTGTAAGTTACTGCAGAGTTGTAGAGTGAAGGAGGTGTCATTGGTGGCATGAATCCTATTTTAGGGTGTATTGCCCTCATTACTCCCCTCTCCCACAGCTTCACCCTGTCAATATGCTCTAGTTTGTCCTGCTGTCTTTTCATGATACGGACTTCATATTTTTTCCAATGAAGCAACTTATCCTCTGATCTCATTCCTCCACAGTAAAATGAAAAAGGAAAATGTTAGGAGAACTTGGATCTTTTGTGCCCTAGGCCTTTTGGTTCTGAAATGATGGCCTACATTCAGCTGACAGTTCCAGCTGAAAGGAAACCACTGAAATCGGTACTATTTATGTAATCGTTGATTTATCTTTTAGCAATTCAGTGAAGCTACCTAAATTGGAACTAGCAATTGAATTTAGGCTTAGATCTTTATGTCATCAATAAGAGGGTACCATGCAGGATACAAATCACAAAGTTTTTTTTGTTCATACTGAAAATGCAAAAAAGAAAGCTCACAGTGTTTATCCTTTTCTCTTGTGTCTGCAAAATAGAAGACAAATCAGAGGAGGCATGAAATTAAGCTACGATTCGGCTATGTGGTTAAGTTTTTGAGTTACTGAAATTCCCATTGAGGGACAGAGCATTAAGAAAGGCTTTGAAAGATGTAAGCACCTAGATAATTCACTGGCACTATTCGATTCTACTGTGTTTGCTGAATGAGATTCTCTACTAAACCTATACTAAACCTGCATTAATCAGCATTGACAAAGGAAGATTCAAATCAGTGAGCTTCTCACTTTTGATAAATGAATAGATTTAGATAAATATTAATGAACTCTCTGAAGTGCCGACTCTAGAGAACTAGCAACAAGACCAAGTCACTATTGTCAATTAGTTTTCCAAGAATATCCTTATTAACAATGCATAAAGACATTTTCGAGTAACACTTCACAATCCCCAATGCATACGAAGTTAAATTCACACAAGACTATCCAAACTTTTATTTAATTTATAATAGAAATTATATCTCCATTTTCTTTGCCTGCTGGTGTTGTAATTCATTCTCTCTCCATGCTGTAATATCAGGAAAAGTAAAATATTTGTCTTTTCCTTCCTCTTAAAATATAATCACATTTGGTTTTATTAAATTGTAACCTCCACCAGGACATTAAAAGAAGGTGGTTCTGTAAAGTGCTTTTTGAAAATTAGACTGCTCAGCTCACCTTTTATACTACAACACAATACAACATCCATTAGTAGGGGACTTTGTGTCCATTCTTCAATATTCTGCACTTCATATCAGTTTTTAAAAGGGTAAATCACAACTGAAAAACTGGCACTGGAATTGTTGTTTTGCTCAGTTAATCATGTCCTTCATCTATCCAACTGAGACGTATAATTAGTGAAAAGATGTATTTGAACACACAAAGATAAAAACTTCAAAGCATTTGCTCTGAATATAACTAGACTTTTGAATTGTAAAATACACACTTATTTTGAACTCTAATTAACTGACAGTTATGTTCACATTTTAATTTTTATTTGTTATCTCCCTGAAAGTAGAAAGGAAAGCTGGTATCATAGTCCCTTAATAAATTCTCCATTGTATATCATTAGCATTTCATTATACTAATTTCTTATAAAAACTATTCCCTTTAATAATTTGTAAGTGGAAATGTGTGTATAATTTCACCTATGGTCAATCAAATTCACTCCAGAGTTACATGGAAATAGGGATGGATTGTTTCATGTCGCCTGATAGATGTATGATTAATGATAGATGAATCTTTAGACATGTGCCTACAGAAGAACTTTCATGGACTTTGCTGTCCCATCTTTTAGTGCCTCTCATTATAGGGATGAGGGAATAACTTCATGAATTCTCAACCTTGCTGGAATTAAACCACCTAGCTTTCATTCAAGCAGGCTATGTACTCATCTACATGGGCCGCATAAGGCAATGCTGGTATACAATGAGTTCCTTCAGACCAGTGCTGCTGGAGTCAACATGGCCAGGCATCAAGCTGACTCAGCACCTGATAGGTGTTCACCAAGCTGTTCCACTTGCTGGATGGTGTCTTTATGTCCCAGCAGAGCCGGTCCAACAATGAGGCGAATTAAGCAGTCACTTTGGGCGCAAAACATACGGGGGCGCAATCAAGACTGCTTTTTCTGTTGATTTGTTGTAAAACATGATGTTTTGGTGCTTAATTTGTAAGATCTTAATGTAATTTGATGTTTAATAGGCTTTTCCTTAATCCCTCCTTATTATCCAACATTTACGCTTATCCAATGCTTTTATTTTTCAGTGATTTGTTTGGGGGGGGGGGGGGAATTCTGTTCGCCTGCACTTGAAAAATACCTAGGGCCGGCTCTGTGTCCCAGAGCCACACTTACCTTCCTCTATCCTCCTCAGCTTAGTAGTGACCACTGGGTATGACATTGCCAGTGGTTGTTGCTCGTGACATTCACTGATACTTGATGAAGCAATGGGGAATCACAAAAGAGGGGAATGGGGAAAAGGAATTGCTCCCTTTTTTCTCCCTGCCTTCCCTAATTGCTGCATCATTCTGACTAGCATCAGTAGATGTTACATGCAATGACCACTTAGCAGTGTATATCTGAGCTAAACACTAGTCTGCTCTTGGAGTGAATTTATTTTAGTAATGCATAAGGCCTTACCAAACAATATAAAATAGTTAGCTAACATTGTATATTTTGCAGAAATAAGTAGAGAGGAATGCCATTAAGCTGCCATTTTGTGCATAGATCTTCTGGAAGTACATTCTGCTGTTGAAAGTGGGGCATATTTCTTAAGTAAACTGACATAGGTCTGTTCTATAAAAGTAGATGGCCATTAGCAGTTCCACTCTGAATAAAAGTAATATTCAATCTTTATATTATTTACAATAGAAAGATAGGCATGCTCACTCCATGTGTGAGGGTAGAATTTTGATTCCAGTTCAAGTAAGAGTCAGAAAGGAACATCATTTTTGATATCCTTCAGGTTCCTTTGCAAAATTGCAAATGCTAATTATTATGATAATTATACAAGCAGTCCACGAGTTTCAGACATCCAATTTACATATAACTCCTAGTTACAAATGAGGGGTGAGACAATAAGGAGTGAGAGGAAGTCTACGAGGAAGGGAAATTCACTCCTGTAACAGTTACCTGTTAGTCTGTAACAGTTACCTGTCAAGTCTAGTGTGCCATCGATTGTAATGCACACCTCGATTTTAAAAAGCCTGGGAGAGGAAAAAAGATTTGCTAACAAATGTAATGTGCCTATTGGGCCCTTGCTTCTGGCAGCCAGCTGGTGGGACATGATGGCAGAAGCCCACAACCAGCCAACATGTGGGCTTCCTGTTGCCCAAACCACTCTCAAAACCCATGCCCATGAGGGAGCCCCATGTCTCTTACCCAACCACCCATATGGCTCCCCTTTGTCCCCCTTGAACACCCAGCCCAAAAACACCATCATTTTGGAAAGTTTAGAAGGCTCTGCTTTTCCCTCTTAGTAGGTCTCTTCCCAGGGATGAGGCAAAGGCAAAAGGAGAGGAGGGGGAGGTGAAGAGGAAGCTGCTGCTCTGCTTGGCTGCCAGCCTCTTGTCTGTCTCTTCAGCAATGGTGAGGCAGATACACTTCCCGCGGGGCAGGGAGATCCATAGCTTGTTGCCTTTTCCAATAGCAAAGATGTTGGACAATTGGGTGGCAAAGCTGTTGGCATTGGCATCCTTCATGTGGACCACATTAAAGGAGCCCAGGTGCTGCTTCTGGTTGGTGATGACCCCGATGCGTCCCAAGTTGGCTCCTCCAGTCACCATGCAGAGGTTACCTGTGTCAAATTTGATGAAGTCTGTGATCTTGCCTGCATGGACATCACCTACCCTGCTGGCTTCATAGATGTAATCAGCACTGAGGAGATGCGTGACAACTTCTTCCTGGTGTATGACACCAAAGGCCGCTTTGCAGTTCACTGGATTATGCTGGAAGAGGCCAAGTAAAATCTGTGCAAGTTCAGGAAGGTCTTTATGGGAACCAAGGGCATCCCGCACCTAGTCATGCATGATGACTGGACCATCCGCTACCCGGACCCCCTGATCAAGGTGAATGACACCATCCAGATTGATCCGGTCTGCTTTCTTGAGCTCATTGCTAACGAGGAGCTCAACAAACACTGACCATCAAGGCCTCTCTGCAGAGAGAGCCTGAGCCTCTTGCCTATCTTGCCTGTAAAGATATTATTTCCCATTTGAAGGTGCCCAGAATTGTTTTAAGCAAAGAAACAGTCTTTTTTCATTTAGTAAGTTAATTAAAATAAAGTTTTTTCTTTATTACATTTGTCCTTTATACTCTTCCTTTCATTTCATTGAAAAAGCAAGCCACACACTACGTATTATTATGATAATGTATAAGCATAGCCTCCCTACCAACATTTCACAGATTCTCAGACTCTTTCCAACACTTGTTTGAGGTTTTTTTTTGCCATTTAAGGGACACAATTTTACTATGTCATTGTATATAATGAGACTTGAGCGTCCACAGTTTTTGGTATCCATTCCTGGAATCAATCCCCAGTGGTTACTGAGTTGACTACTGACATTGGGACATGGCATTGTTCATGCAGTTAATACTCTGTAGCATGTTGTTATTTAATAAAACAGCTTCCCATCATAAAATAAGGAGGAGATGATAGGGATTAAGAATTTGCTACAGAGGGGAAACCCTACATCTAGTAGTTCCCATGGAGGCTATTTGCATCAGAAAGGAAAGTCTTAAGTGCCACTACAGTGTATATTGGGTTACCCATGGCTGTATCACTGCAAGTGTTTGGGGGTTGTGGGTCTCTAGAGCTTTCTCTGGACAAAACTACAGATTAGAATCCCCATTCTGTTAATTTGAGCCATCCACCAACTTCACCAATGGATATCTACTCTCTTTTGGAGAGTATTGCTAATTGTGCCCATCATATCTATTCTTTATCGATGATGTGAAGATGACAGATTTTTTTTTCAGCACTACTTATTGGTACATTGGTAAAGTTGATTTTAGAGTGTAATTTTCAATTGGCTTTCAGCAGACTGAGTTTTCAGCAGAGTGTTATTATGCTTTTGGATATTTAATTGCTTTTTTAATTACAGTGGTTTTATAATTACTTTGGGTGTCACTGTTGTATAAAAATGATATATTTAAGCTTCTTGAAATAATGTATATGCAATATATTTTACACAAAAAAACCACACACAACCATGCTTTCTTTTTCCTCACCAGACTTTGACCTTGGGTTGCATTAGTTTCACGTTTGCTAAAATCTTAATGTTGTCAAATAGGTTTGATAACACTAACCTTTCACAAAGTGGCACCTTATAGTGGTAAGGAAATACGTTTGGCAAATAAAGCAGAAGACAACACAGTACTTGTCTCTATGGCAACTGTTCAGTGTGCCTAGCTCGGCTGTTTTCCCCTCCTTTTAAAAATCATTTAAAAGATAACCAGGATATGTCTATCATGGAAACATTTCTTTAATGTTGTCAAAAATAGAAGAGTGCAAAACAGTGATACATAATGAAAGGAGCATCTCAGGCATGAAGAGAGAAAAAAGTTGTGCAGTGTAACTTTTGACTTCAATCAGACAACTTTGTGAACCTTTGGTGTTTTGTGCTTGACTAAAGCAGGTTTGTGTGAATGATAGTGTGAACATAATTGCAGCTGTTAAAGAGAGAAAAACAATCTCTTATAAGATGCTGAGAAGATTTATTTGAAAGCATCTCCAGTTCAAAGGCAGCTGTGCTTATGATTCTTTTTTCTTCCCTTGTCATCCTCCCCATCGTTTATAATTTTCAGTTACCGGGATTCCAACAAAGAATAACTGGGATGACTTAATTATCTGCCACTGTTTCACTCTAGATTTCTGCAAAGGTCATGGCATATGTGGATTTGACTCTTTCCAAGGTTTTCATACTCTTTGCAATATTGTCTCTTTCCTGTAAGCTGTGGCCACTTTAGCAGGCTGGATATTGAGGACATCAGCCCCCAGGATCTACACCTAATAAAGCCAGTTAACAAGGAACATAAAAGCAAATATACCTCTAACAACAAAAAATATGTTGCAATGTTTATTGATGGTATAATTCACACACATCTGCTTCAGCCAAGAAAATGTATGAATTTTGGTAGCCAAATTCAAAGTTTTCAGATTTTAATTTTTGTGTAAAATAACAACAGCTGGGTAGTTGTGCATAAAGCATGGGAGTATTTTAAACAAATAAAACTGTTGTCCTTTTCAAAACTGTCTGTGTGCTGGCATTTGGCATGGGGGGGGGAGAGAAAAATAAATTTAGGATTTTTTAAAAAAATCTTGAAGTATACTCATTAGTCAGACACTGCACAGGAGCCCATGTATTTTGACACAGCAGAGAGATAATCGTTGAAATTATTCTTGCTTACCTGAAACAGCAAAACAAGTGAAGATTTATATTAGTAATGGTAATCCAAAACATCTGGGGGTCCACCGGTTTTCTCATCCTTACTCAAAATGATGATCATGAATGTTTGTGCTAATGTTTTACTCTGAGTTTAGTAGGACTTAACTCTGTGTAAGTGAACTCAGTGTAGTCTAGATGATTCCGTGGTTCATACAGTTTTGCTAGGGATGTAAGTTTTCAGTAAGTTTCTTCTTGAAGAAAGCTATTAGTAATTTTAATAAATTTCTTGCCACAGAAAGACTTTTTTTAAAGTCATGGTTTTCAAAGCCTTTGCAAAATTTTGGACTTATTCTGCACGTAACTTACATATGGTTATTTTGCATAGAAAACTGCATTTTCTGTGCAGAAAATTTCATGCAGAAAATGCTGTTTACTGCATATAGTTTTAATGCAAATTAAGCATGCATGAATTTTGCACATGTTACAATATAATTTTAAACCGAATGAGCCCTGAAATGCAAAGATTTTCATCAGGAACTCTCAAAATATGTTTTTGGGCCATTTTGCAAATATTTTAAAATATTTTTTCATCCCTAAACTTTACATATTTATCATTCCCTGTAGCACTCATCAAAGCCATTTCTGTAGATCTAACACATTCCTTTTTGCCATAGGAGAGTTCCAGAGCTTTCTCATGACTCATTTATATTAAATGAAATATGCTTGTTGTTCTGACAGAATCAGTTGAAGTGTTGGGAAATGAATATAGTTTTCCATTCCTACGTAAATGATGCTTTGCTACACTGCAATAGAGTAACCATATAGAATAATATCTATCCTGCTATGAGTCCCTGTTGTCTCTCTCTTGTAGAAATGTAAGGTCTTTCTTCATCCATCATGTAAGCCCACATTCTGGTCGGTAATTACTTTTGTTCTTGAGGCCACAGATTACTTTCTTAGACATCACAAAGCCAACTCACACACACACAGCTCATTTTTTCTTGTAAAAATATACTCAGTTTCCCCCTACCCACTTTAAGGTGTGGTAAGAAAACTTTAAGGTGTGGTAAGTCTGTGTCCACAACCACTGCGTCCTGCTATGGTGTAGCTGCTCCTAACCGGTTCAGTGTATTGCTATACCGCACCAGCCTCAGATTTTGTGGCTCATATGAATGAGCCTCTAGAGAGGACCACCAACACTTTAGGAGAGGGAATTTGTTTGGAGAGTAGGTAATACAAACCATGAATATCAAATCCTTAGATAAGGAATTGTCCTAAAAGATTAAATTTGGGGGAAGGGTGGATTTGGGGTCCACGTGTAGTCCAGAAGCACCTTTCCCAGCCATAAGGTATATCAAAGTAATTTGTTTACTGGGGAGAAGGGAGCTATATATTCAGAGCTTATTTTTAAAATATACATACTGCTCAGGAATGTAATTATTTGGATAGCTATATATCTTTTTAGTAGATGGTCCATCCATCAGCATTAAAATAAATAAAAAGTACCTTCCATAGCACAAGAGAAAGAAAGATTGTGTTTCTTATCATGGGAAGTAAGAGTAATAAATCATACCTTTTGTAAAGTTTTCACAGCCAACCCAGATGGCCATCCATTTCCTACGATTACTTTTCAATTTAAATTGCAGCTGTCGGTAAGAAGAAGAAATGATCACAATTAAAAATGAGAAGTTATAATACTTTTTTCCTTTTGCATAAATGTGTATTTCCAAACCATGCCAAGAACAAGCACAGCCTCAAAAAAGTTGATTTTTGTCAATAGTTACTCCCACAACCCCCCAATCAGCATGGCTTGAGAATTTGAATCTGAAATTGATTCAGTCTTTATTTAATAACATCTACTGCCTCATATCTATAACTATTATTTAAAAGTTGCTTTCAAAAGATTTGTTCCTTGTCCTTGTGCCAAAATTGTGGTTTTTTTATTGCAAGCCTGTCAACATTCACATCAATACCTGCAAAGCAAGTACAGAAATCTGTAACAGAAGTTTGATAACATTTAAACTGATTTTTAAAAATTCTACTTCCAGTTCTCTATCAGGCAAAAGATTGGGGTTTTTTTAATATAAAGATTCTCAGTACTAAAGGGAATGAGGTATCTAAGCCACAATAAAGGCACCATGATGCCTGACATCTTTAGAGATTTCACAAGCAGTGAAAATACAATTGTAGGCTTGTCACTGCTTATAAAATAGATTGTCCTTCAGATGGAAGAACTGCTGTAGACTCTGAGGAAAGCTTCAGGGCTGAGTTTTGCTATCTCTCATTTTCCAGACATCTAATAAGGGGCATAATGATCAGAAAATAAAAGCAGGACATTTCCTTACCTGGTACAACATTTCAGTGCATATCTGTGAAATCCAGATATTTTGCTGGCTCACCTTTGCCAGTCCTTATGACTCCATGGATAGTGTGGACCATACTACTAGTCTCTAGGAGTGACCATGAAGGTATCCTTGGAAAAATAAAGACTCTTTATCAATGACATTTTGGCTGCTCAACCACTGCCACTGCTGCTCCTGTTCTTAAGATACATCAAAGCATGAAGATTTTGGCACTTATAAAATGATTCCATCTTTGAAGGAACAAAGTAGCAAGCATTTTATCAAGAAGCAGCTAACATTAGTTTCCTGCTGTGGAATGTGTGAAGTTGCAGTGAAGTTTCTTCAGAAAACTGTGTCCCAGTGAAGAGCCATTCTTTATCCCCCCCCCCCCACACACACACACACACTACAATTAAATTTCCAATGCATCGTGCACTTTATTGAGATCTTTAAAATCTGTTGCTTGTTTGAAAAGTGGTACCAAAGTACATTCAGTCATCGGTCAGCAAAGCTTCTACAGATTTCCCACCAAGTTTCATCCAGTGTAGAAATATGGTTCAAGTTGTCACCACACAGTAACCAATCTGGGCTTCCCATGGTGTCCAGGGCTGCCTGCACAGATAAATACAAGCATTTAAATAATAATAATAATAATAATAATAATAATAATAATAATAATAATAATAATAATAATATAACTACTTTATATTTATAGAACACCCTCTCTCCCCGAGAGATTTAATTTCTTAGCAGTACAGCACAATCACAATTTGATATCGTATGTTCCCAATTTACTTGATATATATTACTGGAATGAGCATTTAGATCTGAAGTTAACCAGCTATACTTCAATGGTTAAATCTATCCCTGGCTTAAAGTTTGAAGCACCTCAAAAGACAGAATCCACATGTCCCTAATGGCAGACAGTTATCCAGTCACTCTGCTTTTGTTTCACTTCTGTGGTTTTTGTTTTCTTGCTGTCAACCCTCAAGTACCTTGTTAGTGCACAAAACCTCTTCAAGCTCATTATTGCTGTGAAGCAGCAGCATCTTGAAACTGGGTGCCAGTGTTCTTTCAAGGTTTCTTGTCTTTTTATTGTGTTAATGGGTCATATTGTGAAGAAAGTTTTCTGTGGGGAGGAGTGCCACTGCTTTCATTTGTTTGTTTGATTTGCAACCATCTTTGGCTCTGGGTGTTCTTGAGTGATGTTTCTAAGTAAACCTTTTGAGAATGTCTGCATCAGGTTCCTTCATTCCTACCTCTCATGACATCAGTATATCTACTGGTCCTTCTTGGATCACACAAAGTGAACATGCACTTACTGACATTCCACCTTTGACTAAAAAGAGGAATTGCTTTTCACCTAAGCATCAGTGACCTGTCTGAGGGTTCCCCTCATTATATCAGTATATCTGCTAGTCCTTCTTGGATCACATCTGAGTAAAGGGAAGAATAGTTTTTCATCTAAACATCAGCTTTTCTGCATTATGTTTCAACCACAAAATGGGATGGGCCTTTTTAAGTCTCTGTATAAGGGCAGAGATTCTGTTAGGAACACCCACAAATCCCTGATCCCCCAACATACTCACACCCTTAATGAAACACCAATAAACCACCCCGAACAGCTTGTTCTTGACTTCACAGTGAACAGACAAACTTAGAAAAGAATCTGGATATGTTCCTCCAGATCAGATGTGAAATGATGACAACAGCATTAATGCACAAAGGTCCTCTAAAGTTCCAGCATTGCTGTAACTCATGTGACATCTGGCTTCAGGGTCACAGCCAGAAGCTTCTGCAAGCCTGCCTGATTTCTATGAAGTATTTTCAAGTGCATTGCATTAAGCCAAGGGCAGGACCGGCCCAAGGAAATTTCTCGCTTCGCACAGCGTGGGCAGTGCAGGAGGCGGGGCCAGGGTGCGTGGGGCGGGAGGCGGGGACAGCTCTGGCCCCACCTCCTGCACTGCATGCCCTGTCTCAGCCAGGCTGCAGTGGGTGTCCTTCCAGGCCATGGCCTGGAAGGACTCCCACCGCAGCAGGCGCGCACCACAGGAGGCATGGCCAGACATGGCCCCACCTCCCATGTCTTGTGGCCACGCCTCCTGAGACGCGGGATGCGGGGCCAGGGAGCCGGAGGCAGGGCCAGGTGTGGCCCCGCCTCCCAGGGGCTCAATTGCGCCCCTGGGAACATAGCGCCCAATGTGGGGGCATGACTAGCGTCCCGTGTTGGGCCAGGCCTGGCCAAGGGGGTATTTGGGTCAGCACAGAATAGATCATAGTTATGTATGCTAGGATTGGGGACATGATATAGAACAATATGAGGTCATGGATTTGTTGGGTCAGTTTTCATTCCAGTTGGTTTTTGTCAGTAAGTCAAAACAACAACAAAACTCTATATGGCATATGGCTCAAAATTGGGAAATTGTCTTGCAGTGACAATGTCAAAAATACCACCATTATAGGCCAAGTTTCATAAACTCTTCAACAAAACGTGATTCTGCAGGACTAAATTTCCCCTTTACCTTGAAGATTTAATTTGATTTAATTTCTATACATTAGGGAAAGTGAAAAATATTTGAAGAGTGCTTCTCCCATTCTTGCCAAAAAACTTAGGTCTGCTGAAAGACCCAGTTGGAATAACACACTGAGGGAAGATGTAGGAAAAGCTTCCACTTAAATATAGAATGTGATGTAAATATTTTCATTAAAAAATAATTAGGAGGAAGTGCTTGAAAAAAATCTACACTTTATATACTCACAAATAAATCTGGGAATGTTAGTCAAACAGTTAACACACAGCCCCAAACCGGGTTAATTTAGCATGGGTCAATGTGAGCACTGTGTCATAAAAGGAGTCATCACTTTTTCTGAGTTGAGTGGCAAAAGGTGAAGCTTAATCTATCTTGGGAGAAATTAAAAGAAGCAGCATCCCCCTTTACATTCTTTGCTGTACCACCACTTCGGCTTTTTTAAAAACCCTGTTGGGAAGATGGCAGTGAAGGTGCTTCCCCCCAAAAGAGCACTGAGACAGTAGTGGTGGTCAGTCCTCCTTTTAGGTTCTCGGGTGATGGACTAAGCTTCTACCTTTAGCCATTCTACTTAGATAAGGGGATTGTTCCTTTTTTGATAAGAGTTAATAATGTATCTTTACCTTTATCAGAAAAGGAACCATTACCTTCTCTGAGTAGAGTGGCAAAAGATCTTTTTCAAAGTCTGGGTGGGAGTATGTTGATGGTGGCAGTCAGCTATTCCTGACCACCAGAGGTGGCACAAGCACTTTCCCCTCTCCATGGAAGGATCTCAATGTATCCATGGGTCATAACAAAACCTATAATAGTGACCCCCAAAACCTGCCCTTGACACATACATGTGGTCAGATTATACACCAGTATATATAATATATCAGAGGAAAAGTATACATGTTTAATGTATGTAAATGCATATGAATCATTTTTTTAAAAAACAAATCTCAAAAAATAAACAACCTCAATGCTAAAATAGAATACCATGAAGTTTTGCTTGAAAAAAATACGAATGTTTTGGAAGGGAAAACTGACAAATATATATTTTACTAATTGAAACCCTAATTAAAACAGCAGGGAGTACAACAGTTATTAAAATAAAAAGCTAACTATGACTGAAGAAATTGGTTGAATAAAGATTTTTGCCTGGTACTGAAATGATGAAATGATGGCTCCAGCTGTACATCTCTAGGAAAGTGTTCTGCAAGTGGAAAGCTATGTTACAAAGTCTTTTTTGCAGTCACCTTCCTCTCAGAAGGGACATCCAAAAAAACATCCTCAGAATGGCAAGCAGGAAAGTAAGTGGGCTATAGTAGTTTGGATATTGACCTATTACTCTGGAGACCAGGGTTCAAAACCCCATTTGGGGAAATCACACTCTGCACCTCGGATAGAGGCAGGAGCAAACACTTTCTAAACAAATCCTGCCAAGAAAACCCTGAGAAAGGATTGCCATAAGTCAGAAATTACTTGAAGATATATAACAACAAGACAGGGTTTTTTTTTTTATTACGAAAATTGATTTAGTACAGAGCTGGAGGGGCTTTGGAGGTTCAATGTCTTGATTTTAATGCTGAAGCTGCAATAAAGAATGCAATCACAACATACCTAACAAATGGCTTATTGGAAAAGAAAATGTTCTAGTTTCCAAGGCAGTCTCCATAATACTTTTTCATAATGGTTAAAAATTCCAAATAACACTTTGAAATGTGCTCTGGAATGAGTTAGTAGTCACTGAAGTTATATAAGAACCATTATGGCCCAGGAAATTATGCATTCTGGATCAGAAGATATTTCTGTATAGTCTTCAGGGAAGTAGTAGACAAATCGAAATGCAATGAAATGCAGTAATCTGATCTAATGGCAACCAGAACATTGATAATTGTTGCCATGCACTTTCTTTCTAAAAGGAATGTCAGCTAATTAAAATTTTAGTTCTTAGAAGATTCTATGAGCTACATCAACCAAGTTAACATACAAGAGATTCAAGAAAACAAATCAAATAACATTCCCCTGTTGTTATTCTGGAATAAGTTTCCATCATGGCAGTCAGAGCCATTTTAGTGCCATATCAAGAGGGAAAACAAATTTAAAATGGATCACAGTGCCATCTAGGAATGTTCCAAGTTGCATAGACACCAAATGCTTGTGCATGTTGCCGCGAAAAGGAAGATTAGGAACTGGCTGATAATTAGTACAGTCTTCTGAGTCCAAGGATGACTACATAAGTGGTCTTTCAACTGTCTTCTTCAAGACAGCAAAAATAATTAATCTTGAAAAGGCATTAATCCCCTTCTGGACCCAGCTGGCCATTTCTATCCTGTTAGTTGATATGAGCCAGGAGGAGAAAGGGCTGATCAATCATGTGGCAGAATGTGTTCTTCCTGTAATGGGATCCACATATTTATGCCAGCTAGGAATACAGACCTAAAAACTGGAATTCATCCAGTAGTAACTTCAGACTAAATGGTACTTCAGACTCATTAACTGACTCAGCTGCAGACCTAGTACCATCAAAGTCAAAGCAGGTATGGTTTTTGTACTCTAAGTACATGTAAACCAAGGCACACCTCCAGTCTATTTTGTTTTCAGAAACTGCATTTGACCAATTACCACTTCTAACACATCTTTTTCCCTTCACTTAACTGACCTATGAAGCAGCAATAGCTGTGAGCAGAAGAGGTAGCACATGGTTTTTGCATTTGCTCTTTCCCTCCTTCACTATTGCCTTGGACAGTAGTGGAATATAAAGCCTGGGAGCCATAGGAATGGAAGTTCTCTCAAAGGCTGTGATGACCCATGGGCCTTGTAGTCCTGCTCAGGACATTGTAATTCCTGATGAAGATGAAAACTTGGGTTTTTTACCTTCCCAGTCTGAACTGGATTCCTCTCAGCCAGATCTTTCCCAGGCAGACCTGGGAACCTTGCACCTGCAAGAAAGTTGTCTCCCAGAAGTATGTCAAACAAGCCCAGAGCCTACTTCTCCCGTATTCTTGCGCCGGGAGTTTTGTAAACAACAGAGAAGTTTGGATTCAGCTTCGCGCAGGAGTGCGAGGATTGCAGCTAAGAATGTGGCCAATTAAGACTGCTTCTCGTGAGAATCTTTGGGGAGTCTCACATCTGGTCTCAGAGTTAGCTTTCGGTTCTGATTCCCAGAGAACTGCTTCGGCGGGAAAGCTAGACTCTATTTAGGTGTTTTACCCGCGTAGTAACTTCGCGGAGTCAATTCGTCAGCCTACGGAGCGAGTTGTGTCTGGACAGCGCGCTCCGGTTCAAGCCTCGCTCCTGCTCAAGCCTTGCCTTGCTATCCAGCCTTCGCCTTGCTTCCCAGCCTTTGTTTATCTACGGACTTTGCCTTGTTTCCCAGGATCAATCCTTGCCTTGTTCCACGGATTTATCAAGTTATTCCACGGACCTTGTTCTTGTTCTTAGTTACCTTGTTCCACGTTCAAGCCTTGTTTCAAGTATCAAGTTATTTCCTAGCCTCGCTCAAGTTTCATGGACTAAAGGACCTTGTCATCTCCCCTCACTTTGCTTGGCAAAGTGAGTGTTTCGGTTATTGGATTACAACTTTGGACCTTAATATTTCTTATTGGACATTGCTTTTTTGGACTAATTCTGACCTTTCCTGAAAGGTCTAATTCTGGACTATTTTCTACACTTGTTTTTATTAACTTTATATATTCCTACAATAAAGATATTAGATAGATTCTGGCCTCTGTGTATGGTTATTGGTGCTCTGCAGCCTGGGTCGCGACAAAGGCTACTTGGGAAATTACTTTAATTCAGCTCATCATCAAAATTGTCATATTTCATTAGGCAGGAGAAACTTCCTGGGAAGGGCATAATTCCACCCTTCCCTGTCGCTACTGTTGAGTCAACTGAGTGCAGGCAATTTCTGTGTTTGAAGTCAGTTTGCAGCAATTAAAGAGCAGCCTTGAGTCCCTTTCGAACAGTGGTTCCCAACCAGTGGTCCGTGGACCACAGGTCGTCCATAAGTAACAGAAAAGTGGTTTATTGGGTCTTTCCCAGAAAACCCGAGTCGATGCAGTGTGGCTGTTGAGAAAGTGGTCCTGCAGGGGGGGGCATCCTTCTCCTTCATCCCAGAGACCTGGCTCCTGTTAGCACTCAGGCTTAGAGTGTTGCTCTCCCCTGGTCCAGCCAAAGGGAGGTGAGAGCACCCATGTGCTCCCTTCCATTGCTTCGTCATGAGGAGCCAGTGATGATGGAGCTATCCTTGGCCCCCATCTTCACTTCTTGTGAGCTTCAACTGCCACCTCCTCCTTACAATCCAGTCTAAGAGCGGGTCTTCCTTCCTTGGCACAAGAGCAGGTAAAGAATTAAAGAAACAACCCCCTCCCTTTTGCCCAATTTTGTTTCTTTTCTTCCTTGCTCTTGAGGAGGCTGCTGCTGCCAGAGCCCTGTTTGTAGTCTCCTCTTTGCCACCCAGCCCCTTGCCTGAGCTTAGAAATTCTAGAACTCCATTTGCAGGCCCAGACGGCAGTGGGCTGGGTTACAAGGAGATTGCAGATGGGGCTCTGGCAGTAGTCTCCTCAAGCACTGATAAAGAAGGGTCCAACACTGAGCAAAGGGAGAGAGCAGGAATGGTGACATTGAATCTTTCATTCCTTATCTGCTTTTGAGGCAAGGAAAGAAGCCCCATTCACAGGCTGAATTGCATGAAGGAGGAGGCAGTAAAGGCCTGACATTCTGTGAAGGGGGGGCGGGGGTGAGGGAAGCTCCATCAATGGCTCTTTGCAAGGAAGCAAGGGGGAAAAAGGAAGCACGTGGGCATGTTTTTCCCTTTGGCTGAGCCAAATTCTCCCAGACTGGATCTTGAAGCCCAAGAACAGAAGCCTAATATTCGAGCTTCAAAAGCTAGTCTGGGGGTCCACTGCTATCAAGATCCAGTCTACTATTACTCAATACTTTTCAGTAATAGTATTAAAACAAGGATTCTAACATTAATTTCTTTCGTTAAGTCTCTTTATGTCTTTGTATCACAAACTAATAATGTATATGTGAATGTTAATATAATTATGAAGACATGCTAGGTATTTTAAAACTTTTAAAATTTATTTTTATCCTGGTGGTAAGGAGAGAGGTTGATTGATCTTGATGTCCACAATGTATCCAGTTTTTGTCTCAGTGGTCCACAGTCTCTTAAAGGTTGAGAATGACTACTTTAAAAGGTGGGATAAAAATCAAGTAAATAAAAGTAAAAGTTAAAGAATAAATACACCAAGGAATAAAGTGGGTTAATGAGAAAGATGCTAGGACATTTTAAAAGCAGCTGAAATTGTGGGATAATGGAATTAATCAGAACTGTCTCTGTCAGACTGGAAATATTATAGGTTATTCACCATTATGTTTTCTAAATAGCAATGTTCCTCAGTAGCACAGGTAAGGAAAGGTATTGGCTCACCTTTATGTTTTTGCCTACGTGTGATTATACCGCAGGAGACCTGATATCTTTTGCCAACATACAGCAGTCAACCAAATGGCAGAGATGTCCAGCTGTGGCCCATATACTCTTTCTGGGGCAAAAAGCCATTTATTTGACTCATAGAGGCTCTATAAGATACTTATTTGCTTATGCAATTATGCAGACATTAATTCTGTATATGATGTGTTGGTTATGCCCAATAACGTGTGCTCCTTGTGAAGAGATAGGTGTTAAATGGTATTAACTTGTGTGATTTTGCTTTTCATGAAATTAAACCATTGGTGAATGTTAGAGAGTCAAGCTAGGGAGTTCAAATTACTTCTGGCCTTTGAGTTATATGATTCAGGGACGTGTTGAAAATTAGCTCTCTCAAATTTTGTTTTGTAAATTTTCTATTTATGGATTTATTTGATCTGCAAACAGAAGCTTATGCAATACATTATGAAAAGCACACAGACACAAATAACTCCTTTGGCAAAATGTGCTTGTTGTAAAAATGTGTGCATGTTTCTTAAATGTTCAGAAATACATGTTCAGTAGTGTAGCCATGTATGTCCAATTACTGCATAAATTCCCTCTGCCCATCTCTCTTTCTCTCTTTTGGTGGCACTCTGTTCATGACACATGCATGCTTTATGAAGCTTACGCATACACCTCTATTACGCATACATCTCTATTTAGATGAAGTACAGGGAGCTATTTCCTATCAGTCAGAAAATGTTGTGTTAGTTAGATATGTATTGTATACAACTACAGTAGAGTCTCACTTATCCAACATAAACGGGCCGGCAGAACGTTGGATAAGCGAATATGTTGGATAATAAGGAGGGATTAAGGAAAAGCCTATTAAACATCAAATTAGGTTATGATTTTACAAATTAAGAACCAAAACATCATGTTATACAACAAATCTGACAGTAACAGTAGTCAATAGGCAGTAATGCTATGTAGTAATTACTGTATTTACGAATTTAGCACCAAAATATCACGATGTATTGAAAACATTGACTACAAAAATGCGTTGGATAATCCAGAACATTGGATAAGCGAATGTTGGATAAGTGAGACTCTACTGTACGTGTATTTGACTGTATATGTGAAAAAATCTTCTTTCTGAACATGTTAAGTAAGTGATGTGGAACAAATAGAGCTGGCTGAAGGAGCTAAGTCATGGCCATGTGACAGGAATGACAAGTTTTGCATCATTTCCTCTTTTCCCTGGGCATGACAGGAAGCCAGTATGTGTATATAAAGCATAAACAACATGTGCTCATCCCTTCCCTTCCACTTCTCCTTCTCTCTCACCATGAAGGAAGGCCTGTCGCCATGTCGATCTCTGAGGAGGATGAGCTCATGCCATCTTGAACTATATGTCATGATGATTTTTTCTGTGTTTGGAAGTATCCTGATGAAGCCTATAAATAGTTGTAAAAATGCAACAAGCTGAAATAAAGCCTTCAAAGTATTTTTAGACAAAACCAAAAGTTCCAGTATTTCGTTAAGATATAAGGTTCAGGAGCTGCACTGTATTTTTCCCTGCTAATTGCTAAGTTGCTGATAAAGGACTCTGTTGATGTTTGGCGTGATGATCCGCTTGCCTTGGAACATTCTGTCCAAATGCAGCATTAAGATGGCAGTAATTAGAAGTCATAAATTATGTGCCTACCTGGCAAGGTTGTTGTGATTGTTGATCTGAACTCACACTGATATTTTCTAGCCTCTTTAATCCAGTACTAAACCTTCCTCACTCCTAGAAGGGCCCACGAATCTTACCAGACAGTAGGAGAGGAACTGAAGAGGACATTCAGACAATGAAGATGCTGCCCTGAGTTCTGAGACAAAGGAAAAAGAGGGTGTATTCTGTGAGAATACTCTAATTTCTTCCTCCCTCCAAGTCAAGATCAGCTTTAATATTTGAATTGTCTTCATCTTCAAGGGAGATGGGGAAGCCATTGTGCTTGTCTTCACTAACGAATAACAGCAACAACCCATAGTCACTCTGATTGCAGGAATCTTTGTAAAATCAACTTTAACCCACTTTGGGCAAAGTTGGGCTATACTCCAGAGTATTCTGGAAAGACCAGTATATTCCACAACTTCAATAGTGTGATCAGGCCCAGTTCCATTTTGAACACCCGTGCCATCACCCTTTCCTTGCACTCATCAGCGCAGGACACTGGGAGAAACTGGAAGCTGTGAAAATTGAGTTGATAGATGCCTATCTCAATAAGTTCAACAATATGGTCCCTGGGGATAGAGAAAATTGGTCTTCATTGCTTGTTATCAAGTATTAAAAAGAATAATAACAAACGTTCAACTTTTCCTCTTTAGCCTTTAATGTATTCTAGAGTAGGCCTGGAGACCTCACTGAGCATTTCTCACCGTGCATCCTCAGCTTGATTAAAATCCAAAATGGCACTCCAATGTCTGGCAGGCATTTCGGTTATTTCTTCCTGCATTATAAATTGTCAGAAGAATTGTACTACTTTAACTCTTTCCTTGACCTCTATTTTACAGGAAGAAAAGGAAGATGCCACCAGAAAATTTATTCATTGCTGCATCTCTCAGGCTGTACATTTCTATTGCTAAAATGGCATGAGAGGTCAGAAGAGAGTCCTATGCTAATAGACATTTCACATATCTCTAGGATTAACACAGGGAAAATTGTTTGACCTGTCTTGTACATCCATAAAATATAGAGCCTTGACTAAAAAGCATTATATTTTTGTTGACAACATAGAGACAATAAACAGAGATGGAAAGACCTCTGTATGTCATACTGGCATTCAGCTATGTTACTTTGAGTGAGCTTTCTTATAGTTTGCAGTCATCTTATACAATAGCCCATATTCAGAATTACCCCCACCCACACCCATTCCCTGTCAAACACAAATTGAACAATTTCTTATTATTATATATGTAAATGCATGTAGTTTTTTTAAAATCTGAATTATTCCTATACACAACATATTTAAACATTTTGGGCTGATGTTCAGAATTTTCCTTCATATATGGTAACACACAGTCCTTCTTATGTTTTCATCTGTGGCACTGTGAGCACTTCTGACCAGAGAAAATTTATTTTACCTCATTCTTTTCTATTTCCATGTCTGGAGGAAGAGGTAAACCAAAATCATTCCTGGGCATGGATTCCTTTTATCTAAAATGACATGGAAGCACATAAGAATTCACTATGAAAAATACTTATTTCCCTTGCTTAAACACTGTAGTTGAATATGATCCCCATCCTTTTGTTGTGCCAGGACAAAGCAAAATCCCTCTGTTTATGACCTTTGAGGAGATTTCTAAGGGTACAAAGAAGGATGTACGGGTATGGCCATAACTTAGAGCATTCCTTGCAGACTGTGAAAAAACATAGAATCTTCTTTACAGTATTTCCCCCATATCTGCAAGGCATGTGTTCCTGAACTTCCTATGGAAACAGGATACCATTGATAATAGCAAACCTTCTTGAAATGAATGCCTTCCTCCAGAAATTACTTCAAAGTTGCACTGGAGAACTAGAAAATTCCTAGAGAGGCATACATTCTAGGAATTTTTTAGATCTTCCAGGACATTTCTGTCATAATTTCTGGCAGAAGCACACAGTAGAATGTCCTAGAGAACATAGAAAATTTCTAAAGATCACATATTTTGTTGGATGTGAGTCAGTGAAACTATGTGATTGTGTACCAGTCCCATGGGTACAGGGATTTGAAGTGCTAATAGTAGTATAACTTTTATGATTCAATCTTATTTGATTTCTGTAAGAGATCTTTCACTTGACCTCCTAACTGCTTCTCAGTCCTTAATTATCCAGATAATTTTTATATCTGCTGGCAGAACTGTCCGTGAGTGATCATAAATTCTGAGACGTTATGTCCCAACTAACTGGAAGTTATTTGTTTGTTTATTTGTTGTATGTCTCACTTCAGTCTCAGCACAGGCTTCATAGCAGTGCACAATGTTTTAAAAACATTGTTTTGAAAACTGAATACAAAAGTTAAAACATAATTAGACAACCATTAATTTACAAAAAGTTAAAAACAACATTTAAAAGATGTTTAAAATATAATGAAATTATATCAATTTCTAAAAGCTCTGCCTACTGCAACATACTAAAAGCAAAGTGTCTCCTTCAATAAAAAGTCCCTCATTTGTCAATAAAAAGACAGCCAGGAGGGGTAAAATTGGACCTCTCAGGAAAAGGGAGTTCCACAACTCAAGAGCAGCCTAGAAGGCTCTCTCCCAAGCCCTTATCTAATGGGCCTGGGATGGTGGTGAAACCAAAAGAAAGCCTTTCCCTGCAGATTTTAGAGCACGAGCAGACTCATGGAGATAACAATTTTACTAGTCTGGCTGCAAGCCATGTAAGACTTGAAAGGCCATATTCAGCACTTTGAATCCTACCACAAAAATATCAGCAGCCAATAGAATTGTTTGAGCAAAAGGGTTATATCCTACCTGTAAGCTACTACAATCAGCAACCTGGCTACAGCATTTTAGACTTGCTGAAGTTTCCAAAATATTTCCAAAGGCAGCCTCACATACAGTGTATTCCAGTAGTCCGAATTGATGTAATCAATTGATTCATGTGCATGTAATAATTGATTACATATGCATGTAATCAATGCATATGTTATTATAGCTAGATCTGATGCCACAAGTAACAGGAACCATTGGCACATCAGTGTTAACTGTGCAATATGATTCCTAGCCATCGTTGAAACCTGGATATTCATGCTCAGATCTGTGTCAAAGCTCAAAGTTTGAGACCTCTGTCCTAGAATAAATTTTTTTTTTGTTTTTCTAATGTGCTATAGAAACAATATTTTTCAGAGCATTGCAATAGCTTTGCAATATGTTGTGCCTGGAATCCTGGTGGTATCATACATATGCAGTTGTGCTTTCTTGCCATTGTGCAGTGGATAAGTGGAATTCCACAAGTATATCCACCTCACATGAGGATAAATCTTATTGTTAGTTCTTCTATCTAGATTGCTGCCATTGAATCTGATGGATCTACTTGCATGCTGACTCCTCATCCAGCAATTAACTAAATGGGTCTACTCCAGGGGTGGTTCTACACTGACTATTTATCCCAGGTTCGATCTGTCATGCTGAATGTGGGATTGGTCCTGAGATGATTTAGACCACCACTTTCCCAGTTACTGCAGAAGCAGGAAAGAATTCTGTCCAGTGGTGCCAAATCTAGTTCAGCGCCACTTGACAGCCATCTTTAGTGTCTCCTCCTTTTCTTCTTGTTGCTGTGGCAAGGGAGCATGATATGGGTCATGCTAGTCACTTGTCACAAGAAGTGGCATTGTCCAAGGTGCCAGAGCAATAAGGGAGAGGAAAGGGGATGAGGACAATTAACCCCCTCTTCCTGTACCCGTCTTAGTTCCCCTTGTTGCTCTGGCGAACATCACTCCAGATGACAAGCAACCTGCAGGACTTATGTTGTGCCCATTGGCTGCCACAACAAAAGGGGGGAACAGTGAGTGTCATCCCATGTCACTGTGCTGCCTGAGCCCATGAATAATGTAAGCAATTACACCCTGTAACAGCTCAGAATCAACTAAACTATTTACATTGGCCTAAAGTCATGGCTTGTTCCAGAGTGTGGAGTAGAATCCAGAGCACCTCACAACTCTGGTTAATATGGTTCATGGCCACATTAAGCAGCTTTGTCCCACATTAACTTGGATCAACTCTGTGTCACAGACCTGATTCAGCCACGCTGGACTCTAAGTGGTCAATGTAGATTTGACCTAGGTGGATGCAACCAATGGGGTCTCAGCCATACAGTGCTCCAGGATAAAATTATTCATCGGTGCCTTCAATGCACATTTTATTCACTAGATGTGAAGAAATTGCCACTTTTATTCCTGCATTGTATAGTATGATAAGCAAGGACATTGATAGATAATATACAGTTGACTGTATAATACCGCAATTTTAGCAGAAGAATGTAGTTTTATACTATGCAAGCGGAAAGTACAAGCCTCTGTTTCTAACAGATGGGATTGCAGAAGTTGGCCAGTGGAGAGTGCCATCATTTTAAATCCTAAAGGCATAGGAAATCCCAATTAAGCTGTAGTATGCAAATATTTGCTGGCCTTTGAACAACAGCTATAACACCAGTTTAAGAGCGGATTCCAAGTTCTTTATGAATGGTTGTGCAATTGATATAACAAATATTAAGAGAAAAATGTTGCTTTGTTTAAAAAAAATCCACATTTTTTGAAGTGAAGCCTTTCTCTTGAAACTACTTTTCTTTTTTTTATTGAGCAAGACTTGCATCAACCTGAAAAGTATAATTCTGTTCCCATTTTGCTTCCATCTGCCACTTTCAGAATACATAATTAATAGAAGGGGATTTTTAGTTTTAAAATGATGGCAGCTTGATTATTCTTACTGTGAAACAATGAATTTAAATTATATTACAGTATGTGATAAGATCTTCTCCTGGTGATTTTATACTCATGAAATGCAGTGATGAGCTAGGCAATGTGGAATGAGTGACTTTTTCACTGGACTTCTGGCCATATTAATAAGCTACATACATTTCATTATTTGGTGAATCTGAATATATTTTCACACAGTTATGATTTTATTACTGGTATCAGCATTACGAGATCAGGCCATGATGACAATTGCACAGAATGAGCTGGAGATGAATAGATGGCAAGAAATCCATTGCTCTCTTCTTCTTTTTTCAGTTGACTGCAGCCAACACTCATCTTTTTATTAGGTCACCATATTCCCATCAGTGCAAGTTGTGTGTATATCAGCCTTCTCCAACCCAGTTCCTTCCAGATGTTTCAGACTACAGTGTCAAGTGATACAGAATTTTCATCATGTTGGTTGAGGCTAATATGAACTGTAATTCAAACTATCTAGGAAGAATCAGGGAGAGAAAAGATGGTTTACACTGGTGGTGTCAAACTTGTGGCCCTCCAGGTGTGTTGGACTTCAGCTCCCAGAATTCCTGGCTATTGTACAAGCTGAATATCGCTTTTGGGAGTTAGAATCTAAAACAAGTTTGACAACTCTAATCTGCGCAAATCTATCACCTTTTGATGTGGTCACAAACATTTCATTTCTTAATGAGTTGTGTTTTCTTGGACCCAAAAAAAACTTTCTTTAATCTTTGAATACTGTCAGTTTTTAATTCTTCTGTTAATAATTGAGCTGATTTCCTGCATTGCTTGATCTAAGAGATTTCTTACTTATTTATCTTTTAGTGTAGCCAGACAACAATTTTAGAAGAGTCAATTTCAAGTCTGAAGGCAAGAAAATAATGCCAACTTATGATATTTTTGTACCTGAAAAAAATCAAAATGAGACCTCTTCCCTCCCCCATGCATTTGTTAATGGGATCATGAAAGAAAACAGGCATCATTTCTAGAAACTGCTGACTGGTGACAGTGTTAGGTTGCTTTGTAATAAGGTTGGTATCTTGAGCAGAAGTTCTTGAGCTAGTTACATGGACACATAAATCAGAAGAGGTAGACAAAACCTGCCTGATCTCTTCGATCATCAGGGGAGGCTCTCCTGTCGCCACTGCCTATATCTCAGGCCCGTCTTGTGGGAACAAGGGAGAGGGCCTTTTCTGCTGTGGCCCCCCGACTGTGGAATTCACTGCCCATTGAGATTAGGCACTTTACTAGCCTTTAAGAAAGACTTAAAAACATGGCTCTTCCGGTGTGCCTTTGGAGAGTAACTGTCATATCTTTCTTCGATTATTCCCCTTGGATATCTATCCTTTAGACTGTTCCACTATTTTTATGTCCCTGTTCCCCGTGGTTTTATTCATATGCCTTTCTCACCCGAGTTTTAACTTAGTGTTCATGTGGCCCGCCCTGGTTTTTATTGCTTTTTCTGAATTTTGGGTTGTAATGTATGTTATTATTTATTGTATTGTTAAATTGTGTTATGATGTGTTGTTTTATATTTTGTTATATTGTATGGTTCTGGGCATGGCCCCATGTAAGCCGCCCTGAGTCCCCGTTGGGGAGATGGTGGCAGGGTATAAATAAAGTTTTATTGTTATTATTATTATTATTATTATTATTATTATTATTATTATAAAAAGGCTGAAGATCATTCTTTAGTAGGAATTATGATTAATAGGATTAAGTATCAATAAAGCATAATAATAGTAAAAGATAAAACATATGAGGGATAACATGACAGTTTTTTTATAGAAAAGGCAGGCCACAGTTTTTAAGTATTCCTTAAACATGCCTAAGAATTTACCATTATCTTCAGAATAATAATAATAATAATAAAACTTTATTTATACCCCGCCACCATCTCCCCAACGGGGACTCGGGGCGGCTCACATGGGGCCATGCCCAAGACAATACAATAGACAAAATATAAAAACAACATATCAGAATGCAATTAAACAATGCAACAATAACACTACACAATACAGAACAAAAAAGCAGAACGTAGCATAACATAACAAGGGCGGGCCGCATGGACACAAGGTTAAAAACTCGGGGTAAGAAGAGATAAGAATAAAACCATGGGGAACAGGGTCTACAGAATACATGTTGGGGAGAGAAACACAGGAGGTATATACAATTACTCTCCGAAAGCACACCGGAAGAGCCATGTTTTTAAAACTTTCCTAAAGGCTAAAAGAGTGGGGGCTAGCCTGATCTCAATGGGCAGTGAGTTCCACAAACGGGGGGCCACAGCAGAAAAGGCCCTCTCCCTTGTTCCCACAAGGCGGGCCTGTGATAAAGGCAGTGGAGACAGGAGGGCCTCCCCAGATGAACGAAGGGCTCGGGCAGGTTTATAGTAGGAGATGCGGTCACGAAGGTAGGCGGGTCCCAAACCGTTTAGGGCTTTATAAATGATGGTCTGCACCTTGAATTGGGACCGGAAAATGAACGGCAGCCAGTGGAGCTCCTTAAACAAGGGAGTGGATCTCTCCCTGAAACTCGCTCCCGTTACTAATCTGGCCGCCGAGCGTTGGACTAGTTGTAATTTCCGGGCCGTCTTCAAGGGAAGCCCCACGTAGAGTGCATTACAGTAGTCCAGTCTAGAGGTAACTAAGGCGTGCACCACCGTGGTCAAGTCAGACTTCACGAGGTATGGTCGCAGTTGGCGCACAAGTTTGAGTTGTGCAAAAGCCCTCCCGGCCACCGCCGACACCTGAGCCTCAAGCGTCAACGCTGAATCCAGGAGGACCCCCAAACTGCGGACCTGTGATTTCAGGGGGAGTGCAACCCCGTCCAGCACAGGTTGCCACCCAATACCCCGATCCGACGAACGACTGACCAGGAGGGCCTCTGTCTTGTCGGGATTGATCCTCAGCTTGTTCCTCCTCATCCAGTCCGCCACAGCGGCCAGGCACTGGTTCAGCATCCGAGGGGCTTCCTTGGAGTCAGATGGGAACGAGTAGTGGATTTGCGTGTCATCTGCGTAGAGATGGCAACGCCCTCCAAAACTCCGGATGACCTCTCCCAGCGGTTTCATGTAGATGTTGAAAAGCATGGGGGAAAGAATAGACCCTTGCGGGACCCCACAGGTCAAAGGCCAGGGGTCCGAGCAGGTGTCCCCCAGCTTCACCATCTGGGAACGGCCCTCCAGGAAGGACCGGAGCCACTGCAAAACAGTGCCACCAAGCCCCATCCCAGACAGCCGTCCCAGAAGGATACCATGGTCGATGGTATCGAAAGCCGCTGAGATGTCCAGGAGAACCAGCAGGGTCACACTCCCCCCATCCAGTTCCCTGCGGAGGTCATCCACCAAGGCGACCAAAGCCGTCTCGGTACTGTGCCCAGGCCTGAAGCCAGACTGCAAGCGGTCCAGAAAATCAGTGTCATCGAGGAACCCCTGGAGCTGCGTGGCAACCACCCGCTCCAGAACCTTGCCCAAAAATGGGAGGTTGGAAATTGGTCTGTAGTTGTTACATACGGATGGGTCTAACGAGGACTTTTTAGAAGTCTGTTCCAGAAGAAAGGAAGTGAAAATTACAATGCCATGATGATCCTAGTGCAAGTACTATTGATTTCAACAGGAGATGGTTCCATCAGTTCGATTCTAAAATTGATCCCTGCAGCTGAAATCCTGGACCTACTAAATCAGTTGAAAAATGTGATATTTAGTTCACACAGCACTCTATGATATATCAAAGGTATTTTTAGTGGAGATGTATATTTGTTCAAGGAGGGCAACACCTGAACACTAATAGTTTAGGACACCAGAACTGGAAAGGCTGAAACACTAGAAAACAAAAAATAATCTTATTATAGTTCCCAGGTGATGGATGAGATGCCAACAGAAATGTTTCCATCTGTGGCATTTATGGTGTTGCATCGTTTTGGCCAGAGTCCTTGGAGAACTCTAACACAAACAAAGAACTTACCAGTGCTTTTGGATGTTAAACTTATCCATTCCCAGAATCTCTCCAAACAGAGCAGCCATTGGCCATGCTGATACAGTGAATTCTGGGAAATCAGGTTCCTCACTCCCCAATGTAAATTTTCCAAGTTGTCAAAATTTTAGATTAGGCTGTATTAGCAAGTTTGGTCCAAATTTTTCTAAGAGCATAGGCTCTTAAACATATTACTTACATTATACCAAGTAGACTAAACTATATTGATTTGTGTATTCCTTTTATTCATTTATTTTTATTAAAAAAAAACAAAATTGTTAGGTAGACAGTTGAATCCCAGGAATTCAAAGGTAGCTTTCTCTGAAATGTTGCCAGTAAAAGTGGCTAAATTGAAACAGGGTTGAGTTGATGGTAGCGTTAGGAGAATAGTTTGGATTTCTTAGATACAGGGTAATTTTTTCACCACCTGGATCTATGTACAAAGAAGAAACAATACAAAATGAATCCAAATAGAACCGGGCTGCTAATCCTTAATTTCAAAAATGTTATTGACCAGCTTTTAAAATGATTGTTCTAATGAGAGAAGCTGGCAAACCTCTAAGTTATGATAAATAATCTCCATTAAACCAAAAAATTGAGGAATGAGCACTAGTATATGAGAGGCTATGACAACAATATAGCAATCTTTGTTAATGCCAGTTTCTTGGTAGGAGGACAATGTGGAGGAGGAAGTGGGCCATAACTCTTTTGTGTTTCCTTTATCCTTCTACCATTGGACGTGATTATCAGTACCTAAGATATTGTGCCAGCATTTTAGATCACTGGTATTTCCTCTGCAAGGTGTAGAATTTGGCTGATATCCAAAGCTTACAATCTTGATCCCCCCTCTGCCAACCGCAACATTGGCTGAGCATATGTTGAGATCTCCTTGGAAAACCACTCATTGGAAACCACAGCAAACAAATCATTGATGCTATCAATATGACATGTTTATAGAGGGCAGATTAGGAAAAGCCACATGGTCTGTCTAATTGTGCTCCATTGAACTCTCTTTTGGCTTCAGTAGTCTCTGTGAGGTTGGCACAGCCATGTTATCATCACATGATGGTACATTTTGCCTGACAAAAAGGATGGCTGCAAGATGTCACTGTCTTATTTGACAAGGATAGGGAAATTTTGAAAGCAAAGGTAGTGCAGGAAGAGACATTGCTTGTGCATTATCCATTATGAAGAAAGCATTTTCTCACTTTGTAACTTTGTTGATTACCAAGAATAGTTCATGCATAGGATAGACACAGATTGTCTGTCACTGCAGATCTTTGGATGCTGTTATTTAAATTTCATCATTGACTTCATATGCAACACACCCTCTGTTTAAGGGAATCCTTGGCAATCACTCAAGAATTAGGGTGTACTGCTTATCATCATGGACTTACTTTGGCAGGAACTTGCATAATGCTTGGCTACAACACCTTCTGGCTGATGCTTCAAATCTCACAAATGCTTCAGCATTAATATCTAAGCAACTGGTTATGAAAATGTTGCCAAGCTCAACATTTTCATTGTAGCACCACAAATATTGTCTAGAGAATATAACTTTTTACTGCATTTAAACAAAACCTTTGCTATAAGGGTGTGATCAAAATTTCCTTTGTTGTCTTTGCACGCATAGGGGAAACTCAATAAAAAGGCAAGAAATCCAAGAGTGAAGTAAAAGCCATTTCATTAAATACCCACAGGTGTTGGAAGGGATACAGTGCATTGCAACCATATCAAACACTTTACCTTATCAATCTTTTATTGCCATGTTTCAGGTACACAGAGAAACTTGCTGCTCATCATTGTGATCCTAAAAGCACTTTGCGGAAAGTGCCCTGTCAACTCTAGTTTCACTGGGCTCACAAAAATGTTTTATGAGTTACTCCCTCTTACTATCCTAACTATATACGGCACGCAATGGATGAATTCTCAAGTTGCAGACTTTACTTTAGCTGTACCGGCTCTTTCTTTTTCATTTGCAGGAGAGCTGCTCCCTCTGCTGAATTTTCTGTGGACAGAACACGGCATCTGATGTCTTTCCTTACCATGCTCGGCCCCAGTCCTGACTGGAATGTCGGGCTTTCTGCTGAAGACCTGTGCACCAAAGACTGTGGATGGGTCCAGAGGGTCATTCAGGATCTGATACCATGGGATGCTGGAACTGACAGTGGGGTTACCTATGAGGTATCGGTATATTCTTATAGGACGAAATCACACAAATTCTAGTGGGAAATGTTCACTCCAGGAGAATGCTTAAAATGGAATATAAATCACTGATACAGATTAGTAAATACCCATATCTAATGTTGATTATGTGTGGTACAGCACCTGGACAAAAGGGGAAAATGGAATATCAGAATTTGTGTGTGTCAATTTGTCTAGGGGAAAAAATAGAGCCAAAAACAAAGTATCAGGATCAACACACCCAATCTGTGAACGTCATACAGTCCGTAAGGGGGCTTATATATGGAATTATCACTCATATTCCATTTAAACATAATATGAAGCAAAATTTAAGGTAGGGAAGAAAAGAATATTCAATTTTTTTGCAAAATGGGAAAAACACGTTTTTCAAGTGTTGAGAGACTCTGAAGAGCACAATACTGGATTAATGAGAAGGCTTGTAGTACAGGATTTATGTGCAAATTTTGCCTGTGTCTATTTTGAACTGAAATCATTATTTTGTGCAGGTTGTCCATTTTTGTGTGGAAAATAATATTTCAATACAGACTATTAATTCCTGGAGTGCAGAAAAAAGGAAGTAGAAATTTATAAAATTCAGACATGGTTGATTTACATAGAAAACAATAATTTCTGCACAGTAAATAATAGTTCTGGGTTTAAATATTACACTAGGTAACAAAATTTGAAAAATTTCCTTTTCCTGGTTTGAACGTGTTATTCCTTTTTAATTGTGCTTGTACTTACTTTGAAAGTGACTCTCAGTTGTGCACTTTCCATTTATGTTGAGGGCTTTGTTTTATTTTTCTGGAGGGATTTGGGATGTCTTGGAGGTGCAGAAGAAGTGCAAGAAAACTAATGCCCTGCTCGACTTACCAGGCAAGGATGTTGTGGTGGGCGTCTTTCCACCCAGCATTGCACCTGAGGGGGGGGGGGGTCCTTCCCAGGAGCCCCCTGCACTGGGCACATTTCCTGCCATAAGGCCTGCTGGCCAATCACCAGAGTCCCCCAATCCACCCCTGGATTGGTTGGGGTCAGCTGCTGCGGCAATCTGCTGGCAGCTTATTTAAGACTGCACTAGACCGCTTCCCAACCAGTGCACCTTTTGGCTTTGACTTTTATTGGGATTTTTATGTGAAAAATGAAGGTGCTTTGAAGAGACCCAAATTTCAGAACTCAAAAGCAGATCACATGTGGCCTATAAGCCACACTTTCCAAACTTCCAGACAAGAATTGGAATAGTAGGTTTGGGTGGGATGGCTTTCAGAATCTGTCCATCGCCTTGTCTACTAGCTGTCCTTGTTGGAATTCTTGGAACTGTAGTTCAAATAAAAAGTCCAAGTTCTGCTTTTGGGATGGTGCATTTTGATTAGAGGAATACAACTGCTCTCTGTCTGGCTGCTGCCTCCTTGGCCACTAAAACCCTAGCAAAGAGGTGGCCTACAGGCTCAGAGATCATTGCAGACAGAGATCCAGATAACTGTATCCACAATGATGAAAAAGCATCTATGCTTGTGTAATGTGACAGGATTCTACCGAGTATAAATAATATGAGCTCCTCATTCATGAAGATATGTTTTCAGACTTCGGATCAATACATGAAACCACGGAGAATAGCAAACCCTATCAAAAGACTTCCAGACCAAGAATACTATAAAGTCACACTGGAGGACCTAGAAAATGCCTAATGAGGCTATATTATGTTTGGCATGGATAAATGAAATTGCATTTCAGTCCCACAGATGTAGGGGTTGTCCTCTGTGTACATGTGTGTGTATGTGAGATATATGAGTTTTGACACTGTATTTTTAACAATCCTAGATTTTTTAAAAAAAAGATGTTCAAGTGTTAAAGATCCATTTGCATTATAGCTTCCAGTTTTCTTTCCTAAAGAGTATTTTTCCTCCCTTGAAACATATTGGTCACAATGCAGTGGTGAAGCATGTAAGGGGATGGGGATACTGTGACTTATTTGGGCCTTTCCAGATTTGTAAAAATTCATTTTCTTGTTGTTAAATTTACTAGCTATGGATTTCATAGGGGCATCGCCATTTTTTCATTTCTCACAGTAGATTCTCTGAGCCTTCAAATACCTGCCAGAGACATCAAAATGTCATGGTGACTCAGTCTCCTTGTTTTTTCAAGATTGGTTCAACAGTTAGTTATACACAAGAACTGTACAACTACAAGAGTAATAATTTACTATCCCAGGACCTGCAAGACTGGCTGTCAGGGGGAAGTGTCCAGTGGCAGATTCTGTGAGTTACAGCCACAGCATAGTGCGTCACAGAATCAATCCTTGTATTTAGGAGGAAAGAAAAGAAAATGCAGCTCTTCTCAACAGAAGCAATATGCCAACCTTACATGAGGCAAGTCATTTCCCCTGAGTAACACAGGTATAATAACTTGTGTGTACACAAAGGATCAATACATTGCAATTAGACATTGGGCTGCCCCTTGAGGGTAGAAGGAAGCTGGATCTCATATCAAAACTGTTTTCTTTAAAGTTAGTTCCGTCTTCTTTAATCTAGTTTAGAAACAAATGGGCACTTAATGCCCTTATCAATGGGGGAGGTAGAGAATTGCATGATTCGTCTTCTAGTATGGAGCCATTTGCTTCCTAAGCATAAAAGAACCATATAAAGAAAGTTGAAAGATTTATATGAGGATCAATATTTAAGATTGAAGATTATTATGGTGGTGTTTACAAAAGACCAGGAAATTATACCCAGAGAATACACAGAATAGCCTTGCATATTTTGAAAGAATATGTGCCTTCTGCTTCTAGAAATGCTCTGGTAATTTCTTGGGAATATGCTTCTGAATGAACTCATGGGAAACTCACATCATGAGTAAATGGAGAGATTGAAATGTACTTCCCTCTTAAAATCCTCACAACAAATATATATATATATATATATATATATATATATATATATATATATATATATTGATGTGGTATACATTTCAGATTTTTCAAAATCCACAAGTGGAAATGGGTCTGAAAAGACTTCCAACTTAACACATGCAAAATGAACAGCGAACAACTAATCTGTTCATCCCTGTCCATATGTCTGGGTGGGCCTCAGAGAAGTTTTTACCTTCTTGCTCAATGCAATGATACAGTAGCTCTTCGTATCCATTGGGTTTTGTTCCAGAATCCTTCATGCATACCAAAATTTGTGAATGCTCAAGTCCTATTATGAGCAATGGTATAATAAAATAATGTCTCTTATAAAATCAAGGTTTGGTTTTTTTGGGGGAGGCATATTTTCAAACAGTGGATGATTGAACCAATGTATACAGAATCTGTGAATACAATTATGTTTATCAACTCAGTGATAAGCCATCCAAGCTCTAAAAATAGAGACAAAATAGAGTTAAACTATGTGTATTAACATATCGTAAAAGCACAACATCTTTGTTCATTTTAGTTTAAAAAAAACAAATAAAAAGTCATTTTATATGGGAATGGTAATATATTGAAACAGCAGTGAGAGATTCCAGTATTCCATTAACAAAAGCAAGCTAATTTTGAAGGCAGTCTGACGAGCATGCACTGGAAATAATTTGTTCCAATTTATGAATATCCTTGCTGAGATAACTAATTTTGTGTGTTGTTTCCTACCCAAGGCTTTTTTGGAGCAGTGCAGAGATGATTTCTATGATTCACAACAGGAATTCTGACATATTACTGTTCCGCCATTGTGTTGCTCTGCGTGGTCTTATTAAATTTCCTTCTTCCTATCATTTTCACTATTTAGTAAAATTATTATTTTTCAAGAAATGTATTGCCTGCCTTCTGGATGTTGTTTTAACCTCCACCTATTCTGTTTTTTGTTTTTGTTTTTTTCAGTTTATGATTTCAGAATTCTTTCTGAGGCCGCTTTATATGGCCAGTAGGTCAAACACTCCATTTTAATATAACTATAATTATGTATTGTTTACTTTCTCCTGTCATCATTAATTAGTGGGCTAAGCAAGGACAAGGACCAGTAATGCTAACTAAGTAATACAAGAGTTTGTAAGTGGAAGTAACATTTTGGAAAGATATTTAAAAATGAATAAACACATGCACTTTTGCTATTACATATCATTTCCATTAACATTGGAAGACTTTAGAAGCTGTTTTAAGTTTCCTTTGTCTTCTGACAGAGAGACAAAGATATCTTGAAACTGTACGGAGGCCAGAGGGGGCCACTAGAGAGAGAGAAGGATAGTGCATTTTATGGAGGGGGAGTTGAAGGAGGAAACCAATTTCCCATTATATTGAAAAGGAATGGGAATGAAATGTGAGAACAATTAGAGAAATACCATGAAGTAATTTTCACATCTCTATCTTCTAGGTTTATTGGCTTTGTCACATGTATTATAACTTTATTTTTTTAATTGGCTATATATATAGCAGGACACCAAAAAAAAGTTATTTTGACCCATCCATCATATTCTCTATTCATGTCCTGTTCACGTGAAGGATCTTGTCATGTTAAAGGAAGAGCAGGGTCTTATTTTAAGTCCTATACCAATACCATGCATAAATCTGATATCTGTGAAATCAGCATGGCTAATGTCTGATTAGAGGCCCTGTGATAGCCAGGAGTTTGCATGAAGCTCTGTGGCCACCTGGGAGCACCAGTAACTACAAAGTCCAGCAAGGCTGATGTTCCTGGCCACATTGGATCATGTGGATACCAACCCGCAGAAAAGCTCCAGACCGGCTGTAGATTTACTGGCCAGTGTAGATGTGCTGTAAGATTGGACAGTGTGTTTTGTGCTTGAACCTAAGAACTTTGATTGAAACCAAAACATGAAGTGGGGGTGGGAGGGTGGCAGTGAGTAAAATATTATATGTTCCAGGAACTACATGAAGATGTTTAGCACTATATCTAGGGCGGAGCCATTATAATCAGCATGAGGGTATCATAGATTCTGTAAAGGAAGAGGCATGTTTTAAAAGCAACCAGGATGCTGGAGCAGCTTCACAGAATTTTACAAAGATTTCTCCCTGACCCAAAGCAGTTGGCGCGTTGTTGACACATTAACCTTTTTATGCTAAGAAATTTATCTTCAAGGTTTGCAGAAGCCAGTCTCTTTCACTGCTTATTGGCTGAAATTCTAGAGATAATTCAGAATGATATTGATTTGACATGTGATCAATTAATTCAAAGCAAGCAAGTCACTTGATGCTTTTGCCAATGAATGATGCAAATATATATAAGAATTTGCCATTGTTCCTAAAATTAGTTCCTAAAATGAGTTCCTGAAATTCTACCCTACCAATAGTCTGGTGTACTGTCATCTATATAAAGTTGAAATCCAATACTACTTTGTTTTTGTTTGTTAATCAATGTATAAATCAGTGTATAAATAGGCCTCAGCTCTATATTTCTTGCTGTCTATCAATTGTGAGTTTTAACAGTGTACTCTGCACTCTGAATTGACAATGCTGTAAAAACCAGCTGTCTTGGAATTGAAAAACAGTTTCCTTCCTCCAACACAGCATTCTAATGGATGAAGCTGATCTGACCAAGAAGGCAAAACTTTCAGGAAGGTGCTTTCTATAGTTTTCCTTGCCAAAAAGAAGTATTCATTTCTGTATGTGCTTCTCCTGCCACCTGCCTGCCTGTTATTGTTACTTTCAAAAATGACTTCACGAGCTTGAAACGCCAAACTTCTAGTGCCTAAAAGTGAACAAAATTTGTCATGTAAATTCAAATTGTCATCATGCCTTTTATGTTATGCCTTTTAATGCTTGCAACCAATGCTGAATTTATGACTTAGTGTAAACTGGAACTTTAAATAAGTAAAAACTGAATAGTTTTCTTTAAAAGTCTTTTACATGTAATGAGTAGAAATATGATTGTTTTTTTCTACTGTTTCTGGAAACACAGTTCCTTGTGTTAGATTAAGGTAAAGATTTCCCTTGATGTTAAGTCCAGTCATGTCTGACTCTGGGGGTTGGTGCTCATCTCCATTTCTAAGCCAAAGAGCCGGCATTGTCCGTAGACACCTCCAAGGTCATGTGGCCGGTATGACTGCATGGAGCGCCGTTAGATTACAGTAGATTACTTCTGTATTAAATTATTTTAACTCTATTTTTCTACTGTTAACCAAACACAGAATTAAATTAGAGATTACATACAGTATATATGTTTTGTTCATCATCATGTTGAAGAGAACAGAAACAGGCATTGGATTGGTTTAGAAAAGCTTCCTTTAAGCACAGTTTGCAGGTTCTCCATCATTCATATCCCAACCACAATCAACAGGAAGTGACCAAGTGGCCAGGATACATAAAAAAAGAACCATAAGCTTC
The DNA here is from genome assembly GCF_035594765.1 of Anolis carolinensis. NCBI lineage: Eukaryota > Metazoa > Chordata > Lepidosauria > Squamata > Anolidae > Anolis > Anolis carolinensis. The sequence continues at coordinate 278,341,299 of NC_085841.1, read as the reverse complement.
TGGAAAACTGATTATTTTTGCCAGGGAAATGGTTCCATTTCATTTTACTGCATATCCAAAAGTTGCCACATATCAGCCCTGGTCATCTATTTAAAAAAAGTCCAGGGGCCCTAATATTTCCAAGCATGATTAGGAAATCGAAAGAGATCAGTGCTTTTATTTGGTATAAACGTTGCTTGGTATGCTCTCCTTGGCTGGAACAAATGCATTGGGTAGGAATAAGTATAGAACGACAAAGATGACTTATAGAAACAACCTCACAATAAAATCTTGGTTGATGAAAATGGCCAAAGGCCAACTGAATCATCACCAGGCCAGGTGAAACTGTGATGAATCCAAAACTCTTTCAATGAATCCCATCTTTTTGCTAACTGCCTGGGTCATCCATAAGCAAAAGCAGACCTATGTCAATAAGTATCAGACATAATTGTATCTTGCGTCAATACCTTCCACAGTTTAACTGTATGCTGTGTGGAGTTTTTCCTTTCATCTCTTCTCAATCCCTTGTTGTTTAGTTTCAGTGAATACCCCTAACACTGTATATTATGAGTGAGATATGTTGTTCTTCATAGTTTGTTTTTCATTATAACAGTCGCTAACATTGCAATCTCTTTTTAAAGGGAATTGCTCCAGTCCCTTTATCATTTTAGTCACCCTTTTGTGCATTATTGGCCCTTTACATTCCAATGAAGTTTTGCTTATTTTTGGCAGTACAGCTTGAATATTCCTTATCCAAAATTCTTGGAACTCAAACTACTCCAGATTTTGGAATACCTGTATTTGTGTGTGTGTGTGTGTGTGTGTGTGCCTGTGTGTGTGAGATATCTTGGAGATGGGACCCAAGTCTAAACAGAAAAATCATTAATGTTTCATGTAGACCAGGCATAGGCAAACTATTTTGGGTGGAGTCCAATTGTGAGGGTGGGGCAGGTGGGCCGTGCCTGTCTGGGAAGGAAGGAGGGGTGGGGGGAAGTCGAGGGCAGTTGGCATGGGCAGGGAACAAGACGAAGGGGGCGACTAACACGAGAAGGCGGTTGGCACCTGGAGGGATGTTCCTCCTCTCAGCATGGTGACACGGTGGCCTGCCATGCCCCCAGGCTGAGAGGATGAGGAAACACACCGCTGCAGAGAGCTCTCTGCCTTGGCCTTCCTCTCAGTCTGGGGATGCAGTGGGCTGTTGCGTCCGCATGCTGGGAGGAGGGAAGAGTAAAAAGGGCCACATCCTGGCCATGGGTCTGGGTTTGCCATACCTCATAGACCTACACGCATAGCCTGAGGGTAATTTTATGCATAATTGATTTTTTAAAATAATTTGTACATGGCAATAGGTTTGTGTACACTGAACCATCAGAAAGCAAAATTGCCACTCTCTCTCAGTCACCCATATGGACAATTTTTGACTTTTCAGATATTTCAGATGTCAGATTCCCAGATAAGGAATGCTCAACTTGTTTATTAAAAACTAAAAGGCATGCATAGAAAGTCATCATTGCTGATTTTTTTTTCTCCGTAGCTACACAGGAAGACAAAAGTCTTGAGGTAACAGGGAAGCTGAGGTTAAGGTGGCAAATGAAAGTTTTTGCCCTTCCATTTGAATTTGTCTTTTATGTATCAAAGTGTAAGGTTGAACAAGAAAGTTTTTTTTAAATACATTCACAGTATAAGAACTTGCTTTAGTCTTTAGACTTGTCAAACTAAAGTCATTGTGTAAACTTGAAATGATTTATGTGTACTGACAGACAGAGTTCATGGACACTAGCTAAGAGTCAACAGAAGTCCTCTGCAATATTCAATTTTATATTAAATATTTACTTTCTTGAATATGGATGAGCTCAGTTAATGAGAAATGTGTATAGAGGAAGTGGGGATTTGAATAAACCAACTTGTTTGTTTTCTGACTACACTGATTTGTATTGATTTAATTTTTATTAAATTAATTAAACTGTGGAATTCATTGATACCTGGGATTTTGAAATAGCTGAGTGCATCACCATTTTTTAGGAAATGAAGGTTTTCTTGGACCTTTGATCTAAAAAGTATTTATGCGCACAAGTGATGTTGTATTTTGCACACTAATATTGAGAAGACACAGTTGGGATTAATGTATTGCAGGGTTAGGCAACTTTCTCATAGTGAGAAGGAAATAGTTTAAATTATTGATATCTTTGAGGAAAAAATATTGAAGATTTACATTCCTAAAAAACACCATGCAGATTTCTAATATCTACTAACACATTTATTTATCTATTAAGTTGCCTTCTCTGACTGTGTGTTCCTCTTTCTTTTTTCTTTACTTTTTAGTCTCCCAACAAACCTACAATGCCTCAAGAGAAGATAAGACCTCTTACCAGCCTTGATCACCCACAGAGTCCCTTTTATGACCCTGAAGGAGGCTCCATAAAGTCAGTAGCCAGAGTTGTCATTGAAAGAATTGCACGAAAGGTACCAACAAGACATTCCAATGAATAGAATATTGAGCAAAACAGATAATAAATTAGTGTATAGCTATAACTGCATGATGATGATGATGACGATGGAAAGAAACATATGCGTCATAGAAAAGTTATAAATTTAAATCTTGCAAACATCTGGAACATATTTTAAGTGAAATCTGACCTACCAAAGTTTGAAATCATTGGGTGACTATGGGAGTGTGATATGTCAACAACAGCCAAAGAATTCCTTCCCAACTTCTTAGAACAAAACAAATAAAAATTGTTTATATTCTATATCCCTATTTACATTGATGGTTAACAAACTGACTCAATTGCAGTCTTATTGAAGAACACTTATTGAAGTTATTTTTCCAAACAAATTTAACACACATTCTCCCTTGAGGGGCACTTGACCAAACAGGGTTCCAAAGTATTTAAAATCCTGTCCCTCATTGCACCAATTGTCAAACTGACCACATTAAAATCAGAGTGTGATTGGTTCAGATTGCACAGTTAGGGAAATAGTTTAATTTCACCTTTAATGATACCTGCAGCCCTGACTAAAAATCAGAGTAGGGTTTTTTGTTGCAAAGGTGTGTCTCACCAGATGTTGGACTGCACCTCTCAGCAGTTCCAGCCAACATAACCAATGGATGGAAGTTGCAGCTCAGCAACATCTCAAAGACCATCCAAGTCCCATTCCTGCACCTTGAGGTCATAGTTATAACACTCCCTCTGGTCTCATTTGACCTTATAAGTGATGCATAGGTATCCTGGTCCACATATGCTCTTACATCTTTTCTGATAAAATCCAGTAAAAGAAATGACATCATTGTGGTTAACACTTACTCACTCTGCCTAACAATCAGTTACACCTCGCTTTTCCCAAAATGCACTTGTGCATTTTGCTATTTCATGCTCATACTTGTAAAGTTTTCCACATGTCCTCATACTTTAGTAGCAGGGGTAACTGGAGCTTTCCAAGCCAGAAGAGCAATGAGTTTGCTGTAGATTTTAGTTTCAACTTTGAAAGAGCTATCCAAAATGCACAATTTATTTTGAAATAGGATTCAGTACCTTAAATAGTTCCTTTACAGTTTACACTAAAATATAGAAAAGATTCACCAGGGTGGACAAAAAGTCACAAAGGCATCTGATGTTTTAGTAACTTTGCAGAGGGAGGGAGGATGAAAAGGTTTTACACATAATGTAACTTTATTCCCTCTGTTTATGATTTGATGGTACTGTAAATTAAAAACAAAAAATGTTATTAAATATTGAAGCCCTTTGTGACTTTTGTCTCACCCTTTAAAAACCATCAGCTGCTGTAGGTCATAAAGACATTAATAAGAGAAAGACAGAAGTTTGGGACTTCAGCTCACAAGCCTTATGTGTACAGCAAGCCTATATAAGGCAAAAAAATCCAAGCATGCAGATCTTGTTTGCACATCTTCTGGCAACTGATTTTCCAATCCAGTGCCCATAACTGCTTGATTTCCTCAGCCAATTTAAACCTTGGCAAATGTGTTTTTTTGTTTTGTTTTGTTTTTTGTAGGGGGAACAATGCAATGTTGTTCCTGATAACATTGATGACATTGTTGCAGATCTTGCCGCAGAAGCTCAAGAAGATGAAGGTACTTTTTAATGATGTTCTACTTGCATGTGTTTTTTGTGCTTTATGTCACTTTCCAATACAGCTGCTCTGTGTTCCATGATATCTGTGTTATTATTAGGACACTATTAAAAACAGAAGGAGAAAAAAAAACCCAATTTGCTTAGCCATTTGCTGTTGGAGCTGGCATCATTACTTAATAAACACCCACTGGGATGGAGCCAGTAGGCAGGATTTTTGAAATTGACAGCAGCACTATACTAATTTAGAAGAAACCTAATCCCACTGACTTTATTATCCCACACTGGGTTGGTCTTCATCAAGCTCTACTATTTTCCTCATCTAGCACTCTTCTTTATTAATGATGGCATGTTGTTTATAAGGGCAGGCTGTCCTTGTAAGTTTATGTGGAATTCAAATGAGTAGGAACTGTGCAGCCAAGTCTACTGCCTTAGTGCATCTTAAATTGGCCTTTTTAGAGATGATTGAGTTGGATTTTAAAAGCAATAAAGGGGCATTCTGTTGCTCCACTTTTACATGAGAGCCAAGATAAGGTTCACTGCCTCAGTATCATTTGTGTCTTTTATCAACTTTCCCCCAAGATGAAAGCAATTTCAGCTTGTTCTTGTGCTATGGTAATGTTCTCAACTGAATATTGTTATGTGATCTCATTAAAAAAACATCCCGCCTGAAGACCTAGTTTTGAGTCTGTGCAGTAGGTTACAGTTAATTCCCAGGATGAATTGGGTAATTTTTTAAAGTAGGCTTGGCCTCTTGGTGCCTGATGGAAACTGTGGCAACCATATATGAGATGATGATGATGATGATGATGATGATGATGATGATGATGATGATAACTTTATTTATAGTCTGCCTTCTCTCACCGGGACTCAGAGTGGTTAATGCACTTAATTAAATGAAAGAGAGAACAGATTGCTGTTCTCTCTTTCTTAGTACCATACTTGATTGATTGATTGATTGGCATTTGGGAGTTGTTTACATCTAACCAGGGGTATAGTTAATAAGAATTCTTCCCCTACCATGAAATGTCTTATATTGCTGAGAATGTAGCATTTAGAATTGTTTGTACCTAGACATCTATCTATTATGTTTGCCTGTTGCTTTTCTTTGAATTCATAAACTGTATTCCTAAATGTTCAACTGAAATGATAAGGTACTGTGTAAATGTAGAAATTTGTGTGTCAAAGGAAAATATCATGGGAGGCAGAATTCTTTTTTAGGGGCAATGTCATCATCCCTCCCCCTATAACTACGTGTAGCCCAGAGTTAGGCACTATTTGTATGCCATCCCTATTAGTTTTTCCAATCGCCTAAAGTTCTCTGGGACAAATTTAATACCACATCAGTGCATTTGATTTAATAGATGCACTTTGCTTGTATGTAGAATTGTATTCCTGAAAGGATGAACCCCCCTTACAAACAAACTACCAATGGGATCTTTGTTTTATTCAGATTTTCAGCCAAATCATCAATAGGAACACAAACAACCGAAGATACATTACTTTTAACAATATAAAACAATACATCAAAACAACATGCAAGAACTATTATAACTAAATAAGCTGCTACACCAAAACAAATATAGAGGCAGCTTACATTCTGTTTATTCAGTAGATTTTGTTGTTGTTTACAACTCTGTCCAGAGGTCATTTATTTAAGGGAAATTAATTCATAAGAAAAATTGGTCATACAGACAGAAAATTGAACATAGTGCCAAGATCTTGAAATGTGAATTGTAGCTACTAGGGGTGTGCAAATGTTCATTTTTAATTTGTTTTTGGGGGTTTTTTGGATCAAATTTGTTAGATTTGTGCATATGAATCAATATTAGAAACATGCAGGAAAGATGGGGGAATTTAAGAATCGAAACACTCACCAATAATTTTCGTTAAGATTCTGTAACATTTGGATTCCTCCCAAGGTCAGTTTAATTTTCAGTATAAGCATTAAGCAGCTTTGGTAAAGCCAAGAGAACATAACATGTTTTAAAAACCAGTGTTTGCTTGGGGTTTTTTGTTTGTTTGTTTTTTGGCTCAATCGCCATAAGCAAAGGCACTGGGGGTGGGACTAGCAAACTTGGGCAGGAGACTGTGAACAAAGCATTCTGAGAAACGTAGTTTGAGACACAAGGCCTCCTGTGGCAGAAAATGAAAAGCCCCTGCCCTAGAATGCATTGCTCAGCATCAGAAAGCCCCAATGAGGGCTGCAACAGCCAGCTACTTAAAGTCAGTCTAAAAATAATAAATACAATTATTGAATCTGCAAAGAGGACTAAAGTAATTAAGTAATAGTATAAATCTATGGTAAGTTGAAGTTATGTGGTTGTGTGTCATAAAGACAGACAGACATTCGAGGAGATTGCTGTTGTCGCTTTTTGAAAGATAAATTGTTTTTATCTAAACTTTTTTAAAAACCCCAAAATCTGTAGATTTGTGAATCTTTCTGAAACTTCTGGGGATTGATGCCCTGGTTATCTTGTGCATTGTTTATAATATTCACGTAGATAGCTCTTGAAGTTTTTTTAAATGTTGTGTATAAAGATTTTGGAAATTCCCCAAAAATCTGTGGATAAGAGAAACATTCTGAAATTTCGTGGTCTAACAGTGGTAAATGTGTTCTACCATTGTAGCAAGTTTCACTGCAATAGCTTTAAAAATGAGGGTGAAAGGAGCCCCTGAAATTTCCCCAATTATAGTAATTTACGTGCAATTACCATAACAAAATAGTAGTGAAATTTCCTTACTCTTGTTATGGTAACAAAGTTTTCATTAACCATACTGTAGAAATGCTTTAGAAACGAAATGGCAGCACCCCCAGTTTTGTAATGACTTTTGTAATGTTTTGTAATGTTCTCACATACCTAGTAGCTATGGCAACTCTATCATTTTAGATATATCTCCCCATGCAACACCCAAAACCTACCTTAGAGGCCAGAGTGTGATGGGACCTGTCTGGCTCCATGGTGAAACTGCCAAAAAAAAAATCACCACTGCTGAAAAACAGCCTGTGTGAAGAGGTCCTAGGACACAGTTTCAAGCTGCAGGAAAAGAAATTTTACATCAACATTAGAAGAACTTCCTGATAGAATTGTTTGAAACTCAAATATGCTGCATTGAAAGGTGGTGGAGTCTCCTTCTCTGGAGATTTCTATTCAGAGGCTAGGTGGCCACTTGTAGGGAATGTTTTGATTCTGTGTTCCTTTATAGTAGGGGGTTGCACTAGATGGCTTTTGTGGTATATATAATTCTACATTTCTAAGATGGTGGTCAAAAACTCATGATTGTTTTTTATCTCTGGAAGCAAAGAGGCAATCCATTCATGGATTATAGATGTCAAATAACACTACATTTAGGAATATATTAGGAAGCTGTCATATGATATTACATTAATTTAATTCAACGTGTTTGATTATGACATTTATCTGAGCAGCATTTGGGATGAGAGGATACTATATTTCACCTCTTTATGTTACCTAGTGATCCTTATCCTACATAATTTCCAGTATATGTAAGTAGCTAGAGGAGGTTACAACAGTTAAAATTGTGTCTCAGAGGCAGCTACCTTCCTGGCAGGAAATATGCTGGATGAGTATAATTTTAAATAAGTCCTTGAAGTAGAAAAAATGAAAGAGATCTTTTCTGTCTTCCAGTTTTTTGGCCAGGAACTCATACACTTTTTACATCTCCTAAATACATATCAGTGTGTTTATTCTAGGTAGCACAAATGTACCATTACCTTGGACAACATTGCTTTTAGCACAATCATGTATTTAGCTATTTTTTCATGTATTATATTCAACCTTTCTCTCAGTGTGGGACTAAGGGCAGCTCACAATCCATTGCACAACCTTCCCATCCAAGTCAACCATAAAAGATACGGCTCGGCCTGCTCTACAAAACCATTGTCTATCCACATGAGGGACCATTGTCTGCTTTTTTTTTTTTACATTTGAGAAAACATTATTGCTTGCTCAATTATTTTTATACCCATGAAACACATTTGGTCTTTTAGGTTGCTTTTGATCCATTGGAACATAAAATCACAAATGAAAGATGGTATAACATCCTGTAGTAGTGAATTCTATAGGTTGATGGTGTGTCATATAAGAATCATGTTTCTTTGATTTTCCTTTTTAGATGACACTCCAGAAACCTGCATCTACTCTAACTGGTCCCCTTGGTCAGCTTGTAGTTCTTCTACATGTGAAAAGGGCAAGAGGATGAGACAGAGAATGCTCAAAGCTCAGCTTGATCTAAGTGTGCCTTGTCCAGAGACTCAGGACTTCCAGCCATGTATGGGCCCAGGCTGTAGTGATGAAGGTAGGAATGAGAACAAAGAGAATGAGAACTGAGATATACATAACCACTTTTTAAAAGATTTCAAAATTAGGGTGAGATTTAGAGATTTATGGGCAATTTTTCCTTGGTGTTTTAGATGGCTCTACATGCATGATGTCCGAGTGGATAACGTGGTCCCCTTGTAGTGTGTCCTGTGGCATGGGAATGCGATCGAGAGAGAGATATGTAAAGCAGTTCCCTGATGATGGATCTATGTGCAAAGTGCCCACTGAAGAAACTGAGAAATGCATTGTAAATGAGGAGTGTTGTAAGTATTAGATGTAATCTTGCAACATTTCCTCAGTGTAAAAGCATGATTTGAACTCTTTATTAAACAAGTAACAGTAGAACTGATCTTCTGCCTGTATATTTCTGATTAGCTCCAAGCACCTGCCTGGTGACTGAATGGGGGGAGTGGGATGAATGCAGTGCCAGCTGCGGGATGGGGATGAAGAAACGGCATCGAATGATAAAGATGACCCCAGCAGATGGATCCATGTGTAAAGCAGAAACAACAGAAGCTGAGAAATGCATGATGCCCGAATGCCGTAAGTATCCACAATCTGCCAAATGGCTGTGGAAAGTACTGACCTGCTTGATATATGGCACAAGCATAATGTATTGATACTGGTGGGAAACCAACAATGGAACATGCAAATGACTCATGCAGGTTTTCTTATCGATGTAGTCTGCCAAAGTTCCCCTTGACACGAAATTTCAAATAGCCCATTCTGTTGAAAGCTACTAGCATGAAACTATAAAATTATCTTATATAAAAGAGCCCAAATCTCCAGGAAACTGACTGTGGCATGTTTGTGAATAAGGATGTAATTCATCACTAATTTTCTTCTCAAAGAAAGCAATGAGTAATCTTGTCCATTTTCCTCCAATTGGAATAAAAAATCCAAAATGATACAGTTTTCAAATCCCATTTGCAATTCAGGATTTATTCTTCACAAAATTAGTAATTTCTGCTGTTTTCTGTGCAAAATAATCATGTACCAAATGTACAACGAATGAGCCCTGAACTTTGAGAGTTCTCATCAGTCCAGGATCCTTCTCATCAGAGTTTCTCACCATTTGGGGGGGAAAAAGTCTTTTCAGTCATTTGGGAGATATTTTCTAGTATACAGAACTTTCTATCCCTAATTCCAAAATGTATTAGAAGCACAGAATCTGGCTGTCAAACCTTCAAGAGTTCCTTTTTCTCCTTTGACACATATGGTTTTGTTTATTAATATTTTTGTTAGGAGTTTTCTGGAGTAATTTGCCAAGTTATATCACGAAATAAGTATTAAGTGACGGGCAGTTTCTGTCCTGCTCAGTTTTACAGCTTGCACACTTGGGTGTCATATTCATAGTGAAAAACACTAACACCACTCAAATATTTCTCAAGAAATACATAGCTAATTGAGAAAGAAAAGAAAACCTGATCAGGCCTTCATCTCACAGGACAGCAAGCTAGCTGTAGGAAATCAGAACCCTAGTCAGCTCCCTATAAAGCAGATCTTTACATTACGAATGCTCCATTGGGGCAGTTTAAGGGATCTTTTATAGTTAGAAATAACTGTTAAAGTGCTATGGATGAAATTTACCCTGGGAGTCTAATCCTGCAGTTTGGCCAGTTTTAAAATGGGATTAATGACTAACGAGAATAATAGTTTTTGTGATCTGCATTCCCAAATGGCTGGTTTTGCATTTCTAAATAGCTTTACAGAAGCATTGAACTAACAACACTTTTCCCTTTATAACTAATGAATGCCATGCATTGACCAATTATTGCCAGTATTAGAAGGAGTCGAAATGTTTTGCCTATTACTATAGAAGAAAGACACAAGTGTTTTTTTAACACATTCTAAGTAAAACCAATTAATTGGACGTACATTTGAAGCCAAGTCAGTAACATAGCAGAGAATGGATGTTCTCTATACTTCTGTACTTCTGTAACATTATGTTTTTGAAATGACATCCCTGCCCAAGTAGATTATGGGATGTCACATTCAATTATTTGTACTTTCTTCCCTTGATCAACAGCCTCAGTGATATCTGATAGCATGTTCAGTTGCAACCCTAAGATGAGATATGCAGCAGTTCATAATATAAGAGGAATAAGGTAAGAAGGGAGTCCATGATAGGAAAACAGAACCAGAAGAAATATTAAATAGACAAGTAGGGATACATATGGTTAGAGTTATTGACAGTGAGTGGAAAGGACTTCACCAACTGGAACTGGTTATAGGGAGCATACCATGCCCCTATTAAAGTGACTTCACTGGCTGCCGATGAGATTTTGGACCCAAATCAAAGTACAGGTTATTACTTATAGAGCCCTATACACTTCAAGTCCAACCTATCTCCAATACCACATCTCTTTCTATTAAATGGCATGGGCACTAAGGTCTACCGGGGAGGCCCTCCTCTCAGTCCCACTTCTGTCTCAAGTGTGGCTGGTGGGGACGAGAGAGGGGGCTTCTCGGTGGTGGCCCCCTGACTTTGGAATGCCCTCTCGAGGGAGATCAGGCAAACCTCCACTCTCCAAGTCTTCTGTACACAATTGAAAGCAAGATTATTTCGACAAGCCTTTGACCATGTTTAGAATCCCTTAATGAACATATTTGAGATCCTAGAGTTTATTTCACCTTGCACTATATGAGACTGATATTGATTGCAGTTTTTTTTTAATTCCTACAGCTATTGTTGCATTTTACTGATAGGGGGTTTGGTGTTGTTTATGTTGGTTATTATAGCTTTTATGTTACTGCTTTTGCACTTTTTGTATTTTGCAAGGTTGCACCTTTGAGTGCTTTGTGAGCTGCCCCGAGGCCCTCTGGGAGATGGTGGCAGGTTATAAATAAAGTTTATTTATTGATTGGTTTATATTCACCTTTTTTCCTTCTCACTAGATACCATACCATGTATGCTGTCTCCATGGTCTGAATGGAGTGACTGCAGTGTAACATGTGGAAAGGGGATGAGGACCCGACAGAGAATGCTGAAATCTGCAGCAGAGTTGGGAGACTGCAATGAAGAGCTGGAACAGGTGGAGAAATGCATGCTACCAGAGTGTCGTAAGTACAGCTATCTGGAGTCTGAAGGGTCATGTCCTTGTAAAATTGAAATGAAAATGATGCAATTTTAATTTCAAGTGCATAAGGCCACTAAATGTACACAAGTCTATCAACACTGCAAGGGTGAATTTTTTTTTACTGTGGAACAAATAAGCAAAAACAACCTGGTACTTACTGTTTGGTAATGTGTTATATCTGTAGCTGATACACCATCCATGTAACAATTACAGCCTGGACACTCCACAAGATTGGGGTTCATGGAAGAATGGCAAGAAGAAAAATATCACTGAATCACATATGTATTTAAAGTCCATTTGAAGACTGAAAAATGCATGTGAGAAACTCAACACACATTCAAGGGTTTAATGAGAATAAATTAAAAAGTTTGGGCTTTGTCACAGAATGCAATTTGGGGCAAAAAGTCAACAGTTCCTAGTGTCTTTAAAAGACCATTCTGATAGTGGTGATTGTAGCACCAGGCTGTTAGCATGTTTTCCCTGGAGAAGGAGATTTTTCAGGTATAAGGATAGGGTGGGGTGATTGGAGCCAAATACAAGGCAATTCCAGCCCATTTCACATTACAAGACAACTGGGACTGGGGTGTAGGTTCATTTTTCAGCAAGCTAATGATATAGTCCAAGTAATATTGGTATGCAAAGCTGAAAAAAACTTACCCAGGAATACTCAAAGCTGTAATTGCTGCAAGAGGTACTTCTACAAAGTATTATTCAACAAACAAGAGGGTAACATGATAGCCATCATCACATGGAACATAAAGCATTGTCTTCTACACTAGAATATGGGACATGATGGACTGAATTTAAATTAGAAGGTATTCTGACTAGCGATTAAGACGAATATCCTGATGGTAAAAGCTAGTGAACTGTAAAATGGACTACCTTGGAAGATGGTGAACTCTACATTTTAAAACTAAGGTTGGATGGCCATCTGCCAGTTATGCTTTTGCTATAGATTCTTGCATTGGCATGGGGCTAGACCAGGCATGGGCAAATTTCAGCCTTTCAGATGTTTCAGTTCCAAGAAATCCCAGCCAGATTTCTGCCAGCCAGAGGGCCAGAATTCTCCTGAGCATTTACAAAAACATAATCAGTGTTTTTGCTTTTGTAACTGTTATATATTCATAAACTTTACGAATCCCCTAAACTGGGAGTTTTGTGGGGACTATAAAAGTCCCCTAAACCTTAATTGCCTATATAGAACCACTGATATCACTGGGGATCTGTGACCCTATCAAACAAAAAGCAGCTGCCTGACACTCTAATCCACCACCATTCCCTCACACAGTCAATTTCTGGTATGAGGGGGTTTCTGACAGAGATCCTTTCTCTTCCTGTTGTGTTAGAGATCTCTCACAAGAGTGGGTGAGCATGGCAAGTGAGCCACTTCTTCCATTGTTTTATATTTTTATTTTCAATTTACATATTCATAAAACAGTGAAACAAATCTATATTCATGTATATATGCATAAGCCAATATAATACTTCCTAACATCTATACAATATTTGGATTTGCTTGTGCTCTCGCCTCCTCCCACCCCTACCAATTTAGTGTCTTCCTGTCCCTTGGGTTCATGTATAGTTCCATACTTCCTTTGTATGACATTGTTTTTCTGTTTTTTCCTTCTGGCCTGATATTTATTTTTTATTAGCTTGGGGACCCGGTGGTGCCCGGGTTATTAGAAGAAGACACTGTTTGTTTTGGGATGTTAAGAAATATCACTTACGTTTGGTCCAGATCCGTTGTTGGCTGGGTTCAGTGCTGTCTGGATAAGGGTGAACTACAACTTCCAAATTCCCAGGACAGTCACCCCCAAAGCAGGCCTGTATGCACAATTGGCCATGTTGGGTCTGTGTGCCAAATGTGGTCCACATCTGATGTCAGCGGGGTTCAGTACTTTCTGGATGCAGGTGAACTATAACTCCCAAAATCAAGGTCCATTCCACTAAACTCCTGCAGTATGTTTAGGTGGTCATGGGGCTTCTCTGTGGCAGATTTGGTCCAGATCCGTTGTTGGCTGGGTTCAGTGCTGTCTGGATAAGGGTGAACTACAACTCCCAGAGCAAAGGTCAATCACCCCAAAACCAGGCTTGAATGCACAGTTGGCCATGTTGGGGCTGTGTGGCAAGTTTGGTCGAGATCCGAAGTCGGCTGGGTTCAGTGGGTGCGGGTGAACTACAACTTCCATATGCAAGTCCCATTGTCCATGGTCCATCCTCCTCCAAACAATGCCAGGATGTAGGGTGGGTCATGGGTGGTCTGTGTGCCAAGTTTGGTCGAGATCTGACGTCAGCTGGGTTCCATGCTGTCTGGATAAGGGTGGACTACAACTCCCAGACCCGAGGTTAATCACCCCCAAACCAGGCATGTATACACAGTTGGCCATGTTGGGTCTGTGTGCCAAGTTTGGTCGAGATCTGACATCAGCTGGGTTTAGTGCTTTCTGGATGCAGGTGAACTATAACTCCCAAAATCAAGGTCCATTCCCACTACCCCCTGTAGTATGTTCAGTTGATCATGGGACTTCTCTGTGCCAAGTTTGATGCCAATCAATTGTCGGTGGGGGGTCACAGTACCAGTGAAGTCCCATCATCCGTGGCAAGTGTGGTCCAGATGCATCATTGGTTGGGTGAACAGTACTCTCTGGATGTAGGTCAAGTACAAGTCATGTAAATCATGGTGTGAATTCTCCCCTAACCTCTTGTTCAATTGCTGATCAATTCCTCTGTTCACTGTGTGCCAGAAAATGGTATGAAAGGGTTAAGGTAGAGGCAGTGGGCGGAGTCATGCAAATGAAGGAACCCTGGGATGTCCATTCTGGAGGAAAACAGAACATCTAGGATGAAATGGGCCCCGCATGAAAGCCTTCACTTGGGTGGGGGGCAGAATGGTGTTTGTGGAAGACATTGGCAGGGTTTGGACTGCATGTTCGTGGCGCTCACTATAACCTGCAAAGTTAGGTCAGGGAGTGACTTGGTGGCTCCACAGCACTGGAAACTATACCCTGTTTGTGGAGGCGGGAGGCTGTCTGTGTGAACGGACACCCGTGCCACATACACACATGCAGATTTTTCACTTTTATTATGGATATGGATATAGATATAGATATATAGATATAGATAAATTCCCTACACAGATTTAAACAGGTCATCTGTCGGGGGTGCTTTGAATGGGATTTCCTGCTTCTTGGCAGCGGGTTGGACTGGATGGCCCATGAGATCTCTTCCAACTCTATTATTCTATTCTATTCTAGGTTAAATTATGAAGCCTTCTATAATTTTTTTCTTTCTTTCTGGATAGTTAAAGTTTTAAAAATAACAGAAATTGACAAATTAGCAATGATAAACAAAGAAAAAAAGACATGGCTTTTCCATCAAGCCTTCAATCATGTTTAAACTCTCTTATAATACAGATGAGGACCATTGACTCTTTTTTAGCACTTTACAATTCTGAGATTGAATACTGCTGTTTTATCTACAGCAATTGCTGTATTTTATTGTTTTTACCAGGGGGTACTATGAATTTATGATGTTGTGTTGGCTGCTTATAGCCTATGTTTTGTTCTGCACTTGTAGTATTTTGTATCACACCTTGTGTGTTTTGTGAGCTGCTCCGAGTCCCTCTGGGAGATAGTGGTAAGATATAAATAAAGTTGTTGTTGTTGTTGTTGTTGTTAAGAAAAAAACACAAAAATGTACTGGGAACCATTTCTAAACTAAGTGAGCGACTTCTCAATCCACAGGGAAATAGTCCCAGTAAAGCCCTGTGTCTGCTTACCAGTAATAGAGATTTAGGACTGTGACCAGAATCTACTACATAGTACATAGTGGTCATACAGTGCATATTTAATGAGAAATAAGCCTAGAGAGTTTGTTTGGACTTAATTTCAGACTGAAAAGTTGATCTAAGAGTGGAGTGTTGTAAAATTTACTATGAAATTATTGAGGAATTGTTAATATTTTTAACTTTTATACTCCAAGCAAACAAATTGCCCATTTTCTCTAATTACATGATGATGATGATGATGATGATGATGATGATGATGATGATGATGATGATGATGATGATGATGATGATGATGATCTTATATTCTTCTCTATCTCCCTTGAGGGACTCTAGCCAAATTCCAAACATAAAAGGCACACCTTCAATGCCCGAACACAACAATACACCCATAATGAAAATTGACAACCCAACATATAAAAACAAATTATGACTAAAATTAAATTAAAAATACAACCTGTTATATCAAACATGAAACAAAACATCGACCATAGAACAGAAGCCTTCCCAGTTCCTTGGGGGCATATAGATTGATCATTGCTCAAGATGTTTATTGAACTGGTGGGACAAACAGTAGCTATTAATATGAGATATAATGGTAGTATTACCATCTATTCTTCCTCCCCCTCATAAGCCAGTGAGCAAAGGTAGGTCTTCAGCTGGGCCATCTTGAACTCCTTAGGAAGGGGGTTCTAGAAGTGGGGGGCAGCCATGGAGGAGGCCCTTTCTCTTGTTCTCACCAGCCGCCCTTGGGATGGGGGTGGGACCATCCAGCTAGCATGTTAACTTGAGTCTAACCATAACCATATTTTTATATTCTCTCTGCCTAGCAATTGACTGTGAGCTTACGGAATGGTCCCAATGGTCTGAATGCAACAAGTCTTGTGGGAAAGGACATATGATTAGGACAAGGATGATCAAAATGGAACCCCAGTTTGGAGGAGCTCCATGCCCAGAAACTGTGCAGCGCAAAAAATGCCGAATAAGGAAATGTTTGAGAAATCCCAGTGTTGAGAAAAGGCGGTGGAAAGAGCCTCGTGAGAAAAGGAGAAGTGAGCAAGCAAAAGAAGACATTGATGGTGAGCAATTCCCAGGTAGGTTGTAGTACACTGCACACTACTTAGAACAGTTGTACCTAGTACAACTACTAGGAGAAATAAACAGGTGCACAACACAAGAATACATAACTATGGACAGAATCCTGCTAGGGACTTAGGTCAGCAGAAATTAGAAAGAGCAGTTCCATAATGATTCCATATCCAGTAATGGGGTTGTTGTTGTTGTTTATTCATTCAGTCGCTTACGACTCTTCATGACCTCATGGACCAGCCTATGCCAGAACTCCCTGTTGGCCATCGCCACCCTTATCTCCTTCAAGGTCAAGCCAGTCACTTCAAGGATACCATCTATCCATCTTGCCCTTCGTTGGCCCCTCTTAATCAGTTTAATAATAATGATAATAAGTTTATTTTTATATCCCGCCCCATCTCCACGAAGGGACCCGGGGTGGCTCACATGGGGCCAAGCCCAACAACATACAATAAAATACAACAGTATAAAATACACAATATAAAATACAACAATATAAAATACATAACAATCACAGTAGATCAATAACACAGCTTCAACAGAGTAAAAAGCATGGGCATTAAAATAGGTGATAACATGGCGTTTCAGTCCATAGTCTTAGTGGAGAGGTAATTTCCATCGTGCAGTGAATTAGGAGAGCTAATCATGACTGCGTGATAAGAAACAAAAGACTGTGCTATAGGAACAGGCGGGAACTCAATCACCTGTTCGCCTTAGTCAAAGGTAGCTTGAAAACAAATTTTCAAACTTTTCTGAAGGACATCAATGTAGGGGCTAATCTAATTTCTCTCGGGAGAGAGTTCCAGAGCTGGGGGGCCATGACCAAAAAGGCCCTCTCTCTTGTCCCCACCAATCATGTTTGAGACAAGGGTGGCAACGAGAGAAGGGTTTCTCCAATGGATTGCAGAGTTCATGCAGGTTTGTAGTAGGGGATGCAATCACAAAGATAGGCAGGACCTGAGCCATTAGGACTTTATAGGTAATAACCAGCACTTTGAATTGGGCTCAGACATTTATCGGCAGCCAGTGGGGCTCTTTCAATAGGGGGGTAGTCCTTTCCCTATAGTTTGCTCCTGTTAGAAATCTGGCTGCTGCTCATTGCACTAGTTGGAGTTTCCGAGCCGTCTTCAAAGGCAGTCCCACGTAGAGTGCATGACAGTAATCCAATCTGGAGGTAACTAAGGCGTGGACCACCGTGGTCAAGTCAGACTTCCTTTTTCCTTCCATTTTCCCCAGCATCATCTCCAAGCTCCCCTGTCTTCTCATGATTTGGCCAAAGTACTTCATCTTTGCCTCTAATATCCTTTCCCTCCAGTGAGCAGTCGGGCATGATTTCCTGGAATGTGGACTGGTTTGATCTAATGGGGTGCTGTTACATTATTATGTGGGGGGAGCTACACTGAGACTGGTACACAATGGAAAAAATGCACAATAGGATTGATCAAAATTTGTCCCCGACTTATACATGAGATCATTTTAGGTACAAGGATATATGATAACTGCTAGAATCCTAATTGGCTACTTAGATAAATTGGCATAATTCAATGGCTTGTCTTACTCCACCCATTCTCATTTCACCTTTAAAAAAAAACAGCCCCCAGATCGAATGAAAGAGGCCTCTCCAGCTTCCAAACTGTTACACAATGAGGATGATATTTCCATCTTACTTCTGCCAGTGAGCAAGGCTATGAACCCCTGTCACAAGTCCTTATTGCAGCCTTACTTGCTGATGAAAGTGGGGTAGAAACATTATCCTTCATTATTTCCTGTCGCAACAGCTCCACTGGCTGCCAACACAATTCAAAGTGCTGATTTTGACCTACAAAGCCCTATATGGCTTTGGTCCAGGTTATCTGAAGAACCGTATCTCCCTCTACAAATTTGTCAAATATCTACAATCAACTGAGGAAGGCCTTCTCTCTGTTCCACTACCTGCTCAAGCGTGTTTGATGACATCAAGGGAGAGGAGCTTTTTGGTCATTTCTTCCAGGCTGTGGAACTCCTTCCCTAGAGAACCCAGGATGGCCCCATCCCTGCTTGCCTTCTGCAAGCAGGTCAAGACCTTTTTGTCCCAGCAGGCATTTTGGGAAAAGATAAAGGGCATGCTGCTGGAGGTGCGGGGGTTGTGGTTGGGATTCTGGAGGGATTGTGATGTAAAATATAATTTTAATTATATTTGTTATATTTCACTGCATTTTAACCTAAATCCACACTGTAGTATTTAATTGGGTTTTAAAAATATATATTTGCTTAGCTTTAAACTGAGGCCAGATTGTGTGGTTGTTAGAAATGGTTCTGAAATTTGTTTCATCTGTTTCATCTGTGTTTTGTTTCATGCTGTTCATTCATTTGGCACAATATGACAGACCCCTCCTCAAGCAGAAGAAGCAGTGAAATGAAAGGAAAGTGGGAACAGTAACTGTTTGGTTGCCTGATTTTCGTTCCATTGGCATCAAAGGGCGATTTTTCCACCCTCCCCTTCTCCTCAGTTTTAGGACTAGAGGGTCTCACCATTTCACTGATCCTCAGGCTCTCACCAGCATTCATTTGTGTTGTTAGGGTTGGTGCCTGTGACTGCCAGGGCTTATAGCTGAGTGCCAAGCAGAGGAGCAGAGCTCCTCTTAGGCATTTGGCACTCAGCACTCACCTTTAAGTCCTGGCAGTCATGGGTGCTTTGGACCTGAAGGCCACACACTCTCTATCTTAAAGAGCATCTCTTTCCTTGTGTGTTGAAAAGTACAGGGGGGCCTTGCTACCCATTTAAAAAGAGAATAGAGCCTGAAGAAGAGCCAAAGGCTGCAAAAATAGCATCAATGAGGCACAGACTGCATTTTGCCCATCTGGATTCAGAGACAGGGGTTTATCCCACCAACTCTAACAACTCAAATGAATACTAGGGAGAGTCTGAAGATCTGTGAAAAGGTGAGACCCTCTAGTCCTAAAATTGAGTGGAAGGGGAGCTTAAGAAGCCCTCCCATGTTGGCCAATGGGACAATGTTTTTGTTCAGACAAAAGAACGAAACAGCTCATTCAGAAAGGAAGCAGCACTCAAAAACAAAAATGGGGCCATATGACTGAAACAAACAGAAACAGATAGCGATTCTATACAAAAGCACAAGACTAGTGGTCGTTAGCTACCTTGAATCTTCATGGGAAGAATAATAATAATTCTTGCAAGATTATCAGAAGTTGAACTGATCTCCTTTTCCTGATTTGGCTGGTGGCTCCTCTGGTGGGCTAAGGCAGCATTTACAAGGGTTTCCAATAAGACTACATAGTCTATTGAGTATCGTCAAGTTATGAAGCCATAATTCTAAATTCCAAATCCATAACTACATTACTGAGCACCAGCTGGTTATGTTAAATAACAGGGCTAGCCTTACCATGAGATACCATGAGACAACTGCTTCAGGCAATTGTAGGTGTTGAACAAAACATAACAAATTAATAACTGGTTTGGCCTAAATCAAATTGCTATGTTATCCATTGAAACAACTCACTATTTAGCAATTAGCGGTAATTCAGAGGATGTACTCTAATTGGGCCAAGGATGTTAGCCTTGATTTCGCATCAAACAACAGTAGTGATGGTGGCGGTGATGGTGACGGTGATGACGATGATGAATTTATTGCAAAGAGAAGGAAGAGGAAATTGTTGCTTTAAAAAAACCACAGTCTAGCTTGTGTGCTCTATATCTTGATTTGGATGAGGGGGATCGTTGATGTTCTGCCTCAGGCTTCAAAATGTCTTGTGCCAGCCATAACAAGTAGAAAAGGGGAGACTTTGAAGTGCACTGTCATAATTGTGATAGAACTCACACATTATTTTCTTTTTTCTATTTTCAGGTTGCAAGATGAAACCATGGACTGCTTGGTCAGAATGTACCAAATTGTGTGGGGGTGGAATTCAAGAAAGGTTCATGACAGTCAAGAAGCGATTCAAAAGCACCCAGTTTACTAGCTGCAAAGACAAGAAGGAACTTAGAGCTTGCAATGTCCACCCTTGTTAGCAAAACCTGTCTTTTAAATAATGCACTCTGAGCTAAATGTAAAAAAATCAACCTTGATTTGATTTTTTTAAAAGAAAAGATATAAATTGTGTATATTAGTCTTCATTTTTGCAGTGTGGTTTGCTTATTAGTCTTGCTGGTGCAAGAGATATACTGTATTTTATAACTATTTCCTCCCAGATGTAAGCTGAGAGTTGTTACTTGATGCTCCAGCGAGCCCTTAATGCATAAAACCAGTGAAGTCATTGTGCAATCCTATAACTTTAAAGATTATAGACATCTCTGTGTTGATATACCATAATCATTGAAATATTCCCTATAAAGACATGGGGTGCATGCATAACTGACATTACAAACTTAAATGTCTATTTGGATCCAGTTTCAAAACAGTTAAAGCAGTGCCTCTGTGATTATACAACTGTGCCAAGGAATTAACTTCAACAATACTACAGGTGCATAAATTATCTTTTACCATCAACAAGTGTAAAAATTGTATAATAGTAATCCTTTGACACACTTACGTTTCCTTCATGGAAATGCTACAGACCCCTACAAAACAAAATCATTTTAATTCTTCTTTCCACTTTCTAATAACAAGGATGATTTTTTTACTAGCCAGTGGACTGCATCCAATATTAATTTGCACATTCTGTAATATTTTGCAAGACTAGATACTTTACTGGGTCTTCCTTATATGAAGTAGAGTTTGACCAAAACAGATCCCATGAACTGTAAGGAAAACCATGGGTCTCAAAGAGTTGGACCTACTGCTTTCTTAGAAATTCTGGGAATGGTGGCCCAAAAAGTACATTTTCTAAACCCTGGTGGATATGCTGTAGAAGTCCAGGAGTGAAGTTCACTCCTGGTCCAAACTTTTCTATAAAATTCTTAGGAGTAAGAAGAGCATATTTTCCCACCTGTGCATCAGAGGTTGGTTTTGTTTCTTTCAGATACAACACCTTGATTTTGCTTCTCAGTCTCTCCATAGAAACATTAGCTTGCTTTTCAGATATACCACTAAATCCACCTTATTTTTGTTTCTTCTTATTTTCCTGCCAGGTCTCTGGCCTTAGTGGTTATAATTTCCAGCAGTTATATACATAAATTAGCTGTACTCTAGAAACTCATAGGTTGATGCTATTTTACATATTATATAATGGATCATTGATTGAAAACTGATAAGAACTTGAAGGATGGAAAATGTGATAACCATTACAAGGATAATGTATAATTGGTTAACTTGTTAACATAGAAGGAAAGGGAGGATAAGGTTGACCATAGGGCTGAAGAGTAGCTCACTGCAAACCAGGAATTGATAAAAACCAGAATCCTGTTGGGAAATTAATTACATCTACATAAATTGACATACATCTTCAGGAATTAGAACTATGCAGTTGCATAACATCCATATTCAGGGATGGGCTGCTGTTATGGAGCCAGCAAAGTGTCCAGTCTACATTAGCAACAATGCATAATGGAACTGCTGCACAATGAGAATGATGTGAATTGGTCCAAATGATGTCTGTTGGTCCTAAAGCACTTCACATTGGTCTGATAGCAACAACACACATTTAGAAAGAAGCCCTGTTACTCAAGAGGGAAGGCACTATTTTGAATGTACATCCTTTTATTTGAATGTTGCACCATTCTCTTTGACTTTGTCATACTGAAACCAAGACGATTTTCAACAGAAAGGTTTTTGAAGTCCATGAATGTTGACAATGGTCTTTTATCTTCAGGAGACAGAAGATATGTAGCCTGCTCTACCACTTGCACCCACCCGCTCAAATCCTTAATGGTTTTTTTCCCATCCCATGAGACTTCCCCTCAGATGCCTTTCATATTCTTTCCTGTGTGACTTGGATGGGTCAATGCATGATCTTCACAAACACAAGATGGTCTATGTACAAAGAAAATATAATGTCCAAATAGCCTATAGTATTATTAAAGTTCCCTGTACAAAGCTCAATTCGGTAGTACCAGACAAAATGAAAAGGAGCAACAGCTCTAACAGGACTCGCAGTTGAAATCACCCCAAGCAGAGTCATTTCTTATATAAGTTCATTGTTGCTGATTATACCAACTCCTGAAGAAGGGGATTTTCCCCTTAAACAGGGTACAAAAATACTTGGGAACCCCTGTAGACTTTACTTGGCACTTTATTTGGACTTTACTTGTGAAGACTTTCTTGAGAGCTGCGCTCCATCATTATTTTTTTTCATTCTCTATACAGCAACATGACCAACTGTCTGTTTACTTTGTTTGGAAGATATTTTTCATTGATTATGTATCCCTGAAGCTTATATACATTGGAGCCAATATCAGACTTGGATAACTTTTGTGTTAGAGCTGTTGCTCCTTTTCATTTTGTCTGGTACTACCGAATTGAGCTTTGTACGGGGAACTTTAATAATACCATATGCTATTTGGACATTATATTTTAATTGTACATAGACCATCTTGTGTTTGTGAAGATACTTTACAAGTATTCTGGGATTTTGTATAGTCAATGCATGATCTTGTCACAAATAGTGCATAACAGTGAAGGAGTTATGGAAGGAAGGTCAGCCGAAACCATTATAACCTTCTGTAATCTGTTCCCTTCAGATTTATTAGATTTAGATGAACAATTGCTGTATTTTCATGTAACAATTAACTTGGGTGGAAATTGCACCGAATGGCCAGCTATTTACTGTCTAAATCCACCAAAGGCCAAGGAACAGGAATGTCTAAGACCCCTATAGGCTTGTAGGGTGCTAAGTACTGAGCAGGATCGTCATGAAGGAACAATCACATGAGTTTATATGTGAGATTTATTTATTATTTCTCACATTTATATCCCGCCCTTCTCACCCGAAGAAGTGAGGGCGGCTTACAACAGTGGTTGTAAGATTTGGTTGATGAGTTCTTGTTTTTCATTCCTGGGTTGGGATATTTAAGATCTAATCATGTTTTACTTCAATAAGACACATATTCACTCCAAATATGCATGAAATATGTATGCACTGGACTTTATCCAGTGGCATTTAAATGCAAAAAAGAAAAATAATTGCATTAAAATGTTGTCAGGAGTTTTTTTTATGTTGTGCTTGTATTCAGTGTTAGTAATTGTCCTAGGAAGAGTGCTACTCTACTGAAATAAGTAAGAATGTCATGCTTACATTCAGTGAAATTAATCATGTGTCTTTCACTGTTTCCAATATTTGATTGACACAGTGGTTGCCCAGTGTAGGTGCCATTAATTTCTTTAATATTGATCAGTATTATGAATGGTTGGCTGATTTATCAGAAAGCATGAAACAGTTTGCAGTTGAAGGCAATTTGCTGTTCTATCCTAGTTGTATCAACTGATAAATGTAGTGGTCCAAGTTCATCATGACAAATTTATTCTAATAAAGTACAAAAGGGTGGAAGTTTATTTAATCTAGTTATTTTGGGGCATAAGAATAAGAATTCAAATTTTGCAACAAAAAAAAATCAAAGTGAAAGGGTTTCATTCCAACTGAAGTTAATAATTTTCAGTAGGGCCTGAATTGTGACAACTATGTCCCACTAGCTTCAATAGGACTTTATCACATCTAACTTTTGATAGTCTGAGGCCCTTAGAATGGATCTGTTAAGGAAAATTAGAGGAAAAGCAATAGGGAATGGGTATACTTATTTCAGTGTTACTGTAATCCTCCTAGTAGTGTAGTATTTGCTGCACATCAATAAACAGCCACACTTGTTATATCTTATACAATAATATATGCCTGTTGTACACTCCAAAACTGTAAGCACAGGTATAAACTCTTGGGATTTTGTACACCTCACTTGCCATTTATTAACAGTCTGTAGTTTCTTTTTTTTCCTTTTTTAAACATATTCTGTAGAACCTTTACAAGCAATGAAACAAATGTTAGGGGGCTTCTATGTACAATAGGGTTTAATAAAAACAACTTGATTTTTTAAAAACAAAAACCCTCCTTGTTTTTAGGTTTTCTTTGTTGGGTTTGGTTCACTATGAAATTTCTGAGAAAGCTGTCATGAATATATTTCTTACCAAAGTCATGTGTAGATGTTTTGTATGTAGTTGTCTGGCTAACACATTATTATTTTGGAATAAAGACATCTTTACTATGAAAACTACACTCTTGTTTCAGCTTCATAGTATTAGTATCAGATGATAGAACAGTTTGCAGTCCTTTTCAGGAGTCCAGAATCTACTGTATAAACTCAAACAGAAATCTAGAAATTTTACACAAAAATTTGATCCAAAAATCCTGGGTTGACACATTGTAATGTAATGTCCTTTACCTTAACTCTTATCAAAAAGGAACGATTCCCTTCTTCAGGAAAAATTGTGAAAGTCATGAGCTTAATCTGTCCCTGGAGAACACAAAATAAGCAACAACCCCTTCTACTCTCTTTGCTGGCGTTTTTTAATGGTTAAGTCAAAAAACGGCAGGAGGAGCCAGGAGTGTCTGCCCTTTTGAGGTGACACTGGCATTTGTCCTTCTCTGTGGAATGACCCTTGACTTATCCACATAGCACATCAACATCCATAATTCCGTCCTGAAGTGACTTACTTATATGCAAGTCTTTATGGTAATTAAGGTAAAATGAATAAAGAGAGGGCATGCTAAGCCATCCAGCCTATCGTCATGCCCCATATTCGAATAAAAATAACCTTAAGAACCCCCCCCCCCCATTGCTTATTGAACCACCCCATTTGTATCCTTAAAAACTGTGTTCTGCATTGAAATGTGCCAGGGGGAGAATTAAATGTAAAATATTTAGAACTTAGACATTTTAGGAATAGAGGACCAGACACAGCAGCTAGATTCCTCTAGATCAGGCATGAGCAAACGAAGGCACGGGAGCCGGATGCAGCCCACTGGGCGCTTACCTCAGGCCCTCCTCATTTTCCCTGTCCTCAGCATAAGGACATGGTGGCCTGCTGCATCCTTATGCAGAAAAGATGGGGGAGCTGATAGCCCTCTAGAGCACTCTCAGCCACCACATGTCTCGCCCTCCTGGCATAGGGATGGTGTAAGTGGCTCCATCCTTATGGCGAGAGGACAGCCTGGGGAACGCATGTAGCAGCTGCAAGCCTCTGGAGCACTCTTGGTCATCGCCTGACTCGCCCTCCTCCTGGCATAATGCCGAGGACAACCCAAAGATCGGGGGGGGGGGGGGAGGATCAAGGAGAAGGATCAGGGCAGTAGCTTCATGTTTCTTTTTTCTCCCTGCATAAGGATGGGATGAGTAGCCCCATCCTTATTCCACGAATACAAGCCCTGCCTTGCCTCCTCCCGCCCCCACCCTCGCACAGGCCCTCTCCCTCTCAGACCTGCCCCACCCAATGCATGCCGGCTGCCCTCTCTCCCAGCCCAGCCCCTCTCAGTCAGGCCTGCAATGCAGCCCCAAGGCAAAAAAAGTTTGCTCATGCCTGCTCTAGATCCTTGTAAAAATAGTTATTGAAGCAGTTGTGCTTTCTTACCTGCATCCTCATCACCTGAATTGCCAATCAGGTTGCACCACGGAAATATGAATCAATTGGCTGGCATTCTGATCCTCCCAGCTGGGTGCACCAAGCCGTAGCACCCACTAGAAGAGGCCCACATTGCAACCACCCCACCTGGGAAATCAGGTAGGACATTTATAGGTGGATTTTGGCCTTAATGATATTGATGATGATGATGATGATGATGATGATGATGATACATTTTATTGCTTATCCACCTCTCCTCACAGCTCGAGGCGGGTTACAACATTACAAAAACATAAACACAATCATTTTAAAACACATTGTAAAATACATATATTAAAACATATTTCCATAAAATACATACTAAAATGCACAAAACAATTAAGCATACAGTGGAAGTTTAAAATTCATCATTAAAACTGTTATGGTATGCCTGCCAGAAGAGATAGAAGAGACTTCACTTGTATCTTAAATTACAAAAGCTGATCCAACTATTGGTGCTCTACCAACAGTCATGTTCCACAGTCATGGAGTGGCCAATAAAAAGGTCCTCCTGGGTGGTGGTTGCCAGTTGGGTTTTGGCTAGTTGAAGTAATTGCCTCCGAGAAGACCTGAGTTTGTGAGGCAAATTGTACGGGAGAAGGTGGTCCTTCAGGTAAGCTGAACTCAATCCATGTAGGGCTTTAAAAATCAAAGCCAACACCTTGTACTTTGGCCAGAAACAAATTGGCAGCCAAGTGAGTGATTTTAGGATAAGTGTAATACGCTCACTCCTAGATGTTCCTGTAACCAGTCTGGCTGCTATATTTTGAACTGGCTGAAGTTTCCAAACTTGGTATAAAGGTAGGCCAATGTAGAGCATGTTGCAGAAGTCCAACCTTGCGGTTACCAGTGCATGCACTACCATCTTCAGGTCATCTAAATCATGAAGGGGCACAGCTAGCATATCGATAGTAAGTACTCCTGACTGTCCAATTTACTTGGGCTGACATTTGAAGAGACAGATCTAGAAGCACTCCCAAGCTGTGGACACAGTCTTTAAGGGGGAGTGAGTGTAACCCCTTACAGGATTGGTTGACACGCCTCCACCCCCAGATTAGGACCCCTGATGGCAACCACTTCTGTTTTGTCTCAATTTCCTCATCCAGCCCGTTACCTCCTCCAGGCATTCATTCAGAGGAGACATGCTATCCTTAGCTGTAGCTGCATTTGAAGGCATGGAGAAATATATTTGGGTGTCATCAGCATACTGATAACACCCTGCCCCATGCCTATGGATGTTCTCTCCCAACAATTTCATGTAAATATTAAAAAGCACTGAGGATATAATGGCATCTTGTTGGATACCACATAGCAGCTTCTTTTTGAGGAGCAGCTATCCCCAAACACAACCATATGGAACCTATCTTGAAGGTACAACCAGAACCACTGCAGCACAGTGCCTCCAATACCTACCCACCCACCCCCACCCCCAGGCATTCCAGAAGGATGGTATTGAAAGCTGCTGAGAGGTCTAGAAGCATCAACAGGGACACACTCCCCCTGTCGGTGTTGAGATGGAGATCATCCACTACGCAGTGGTTCTCAACCTGTGGGTCCTCAGATGTTTTGGCCTTCAACTCCCAGAAATCCTAACAGCTGGTAAACTGACTGAGATTTCTGGGAGTTGTAAGTCAAAACACCTGGGGACCCACAGGTTGAGAAGCACTGCACTAAAGTGACCATAGCAGTCTCAACTTCGTAGCCAGTTTGAAATGGGTCAAGGAAGTGTGTGCCATCCAAGTCTGAAGTTGGAGGGCAACTGCCTTCTCAATCACCTTACCCCCAAAAGGAAGGTTAGACACTGACCTGTAATTATTAAGGTCCAAGTGATCCAGGGAGGGTTTCTTCAGCAGTGATCTAACTATTGCTTCTTTTAAACAAGATGTAAAATTCCCTTCCCTGAGAGATGCCTTCATAATTTGTTGTATTTAAGATTGAATTGCATCTCTTCTCTAGATGACAGCCAAGAGGGACAGGGAGCAAGAAAGCAGGTTGTTCTCCTTATTTGCCCCAGCAGCTTGTCCACAGCAACAATACTCACTAATTGAAACCGATCCAATGTAATCACACTCACAGAGTTGCTGGATGCCTCTTTGTGTGTCTTCTACTCCAATGACAGTCTAAGTCGGCACTTATGCGAGAGATTTTATCTGCAAAGTGGTTGTTAAAAGCACCACAGTGAGCTTCTGAAGGTCCTAATAATGGGTTTGGAGGGGAGGGCACCTGGATTAAGCCTCTCACCACTCAGCTGGGCAAGAATCTGCAGAAGCAATGTGTGCAGAGAAGAAAGCTTTTTTCGCTATATATATTGCCACCTTATAGGAGCAAAGTGCCCTCTATACTGTGTTTTGTCACATAAAAGTCAAGTTTTCTGCAATCTTCACTCTAATTGCCATCTTTCCTGTTTCATTCCCCTGAGGGTCTCTGTATATCTGGGAGCCTGATTTGTAATGGGTCGAAGAGGACGTTTGGGAGCGATTATGTCAATAGCCCTGGTTAGATTTTGATTCCACTTATTAACCAGGGGTTCAACAGGGTCGTCAGTGATGCCAGCCACAGAACCCTCCAAGGCCTTCTGGAATCTCAAGATCCATTAACCTTTGAGGATGGACCATTTGAAGAGGTCCTCTACCCTCTGAAAGGGTAGGTTGTAGTTGTAATATGAACCCTGACCAGGAAATTATCTGTCCATGACAACCTGGAGGTATTGATGACTGCCGCACACAAATCTCTATGTTCCAAACTGAAAATCACACAAAGAGTATGAACTGCTGAATGTGTTCGTCCAGAAACCAATTGACATAGTTCCATGTTTGTCATGGATATCATGAACTCCCGAGCTGCACCTGACAAACTGGTCTCCAGTAGTATGTTGAAATTGCCCAGAAGCAAATGTCTGGGTGACTCCAGCAACACCTCTGAGACCAGTTCCATGAGCTCAGTCAGGGAATCTGTTAGACAGCAGGTTGGACAGTACACTAACAATCCCTAGTCTATCCCTAGTTTTCAGAATCAGATACACACACACGCACATTGTGATTCAGTTCCCTAATAGGAACTCTGGTCAGGTCAATATGGTCTTTATAGACCATAGCTACCCCATCCCCACCCCCACCCCCCACCCACCTTCCTCACCTGCTCACTGACACAGTACCCAGCTGGGAGGGTTTGGGCCTAGGTTGGAGTACTATCATCTCCCAGCCAGGTTTCAGTGAAGCATGGCAGGTCAGCCCCATCATCTTTGAGGAGATCATAGATTATGCTTGTCTTATTCTTAACTGGCCTGGCATTACTTAAGAGCAAGGTGAGGTTTTGTGGTGGTCTGTGTCACTCTCCAAGTTCCTCAGGCTGGCAGGGTAACTGGAAGGGGGAATAAGTACTAAACACCTTTCTCTCCTTCCTTTATAAGAGTATGTTATCCTGACATCACCATATCTCCCTCTGCCCTGCACAATTTCTATTGCTGCCCCAGTTTCCAGATACATGAATTAAAAACAACAATACAAGGACATACAAACCACCAAAAGCAAAAAAGGGGAAATGAAATGAAATACAAATCATAAGACATTAATACAACACTCAACACAATGTCAATGAGTGTGCTCCCAGTCAATCAGGCTGATTAGACGACTAGCCTAGCAGCACCCTGCTCCCACAAGGGGACTGGTTTGTAGCCAGCTACATGGTTCTGGTTAGCCTTTTCACTGCTAACCATCCTGGCTCTCTCACCACCAGCTGCATAACAGTTCTGGAAAGATCAGTATCCACCCAGAGAACTGACTCTCCACCAATACAACACACAACATATTAAAATAGAAGTCCACCCAGGCCTTGTGGAATCAGTTTTATAATAGGAGCCTCCTTGCAGTTGCTGAGCCATACCCAGCTGGAACAGGACTGGGACTGCTGGCTACTCACAAGGAGTCCCATAGAGCAGGCTGGAGATGTTCAATTCCTCTTCACAGAAGACTGTTGTGAATTCGTTTAGAAGAGCTCCATGAGTCAAGTGGTGCTTTCTACCTTCATGGGATAGTCAAATGTGCATTACACCTGACATGTAATTTGGAATGTAACTTCACTTGAAGTTTTTTAAAGTTACATTTTTGGATTACTGTTTGCAGAATATTGCTCAGTGGTTTCTGGGAGTAACTTTTGCAATCTTCACCAAGGCCAAATTAATGGAGATGTACCTGGCCTAGTATTTGTACATCAATGTATATGGAAAAGGTTATCAAGGAATTGGATATGGCCCAAAAGACTTAGAAAGAGTGGAAATTTGCCATATGCCGATCGAGTGCTGTCTGTCTGGATGTAATTCCTCACCTGAACTAATGACAAGAAAGATAATACTGTGATGATTGCAGAACCTTAATAGCAATTAAATTCACTCACAAGGAAGTCTTGGGAATTAATTTAATGCTAGATTACCACTATACAGCAAAGTTACAAATGAAGAAAACATGGGCAACTTCTCAGTTCAACATCCTAAGGCCCCAGCCCTCAACTCTCGAAGGTTCCTCCGTTCAGCCACCAGGTCTTCCAGCCTGAGCCAGTTTGCGTTTCACCTGCAGGAGCCCAGATGTTTTCATTTTATTTTCATTCTTTGATCTTGGCTGTGAACTCATGGCATGGAGGTATTCTGATGTCTTGGACATAGGAGTCCACGACAAATACTACTATTTTGCAGGCTTGAAATAAAATCTAAATCCTCTAGATGGTGCTAAAAGTACACCTATTTCCAAGAAGTAGCGTTTAGATAGAAAATGTTCTAAATCTAATTATTCTGAATGATCCATTTATTTTACTACTAGGCTGTATTTCAAATCAATACACTAAGGGTCATAATGCGGATTTCCATGTGCCTGCCTATGACTGCCAGACAATTCCTGTCTTTTCAAATAAAGCTAGATTCCCATCTTAAATTAAAGATTCTTTTCTTCCACTATTATATTTTATAAGAACAAGGGACATTCCTAAGATTGGCAGGTGCCAGAAGGTGAGAAGGTTTGGATAGAACACAAGGACCAGTGAATTATATTCTACTCTCAGTTCAAAATGGGACTTATATGCATGTAATTGCACTTACTTCTGTTTAAGTGACCAACAGGATGTCGTACTTCGCATGCCCTTTTTTGCATGGTTGCTTATATAGCCAATATCTTCCAACTATCCTGTAGTTTTATATGTTTTTGTGGATCTAATCTGAATTGTTTTTAATACTAATAATGATTAATGCTGTTTTAATATTTGTATATTTGTATATTTTAAATTGTATGCTTATGTTTTTATGTTAAGCCACTTTGAGTCTCCTGCGGGAGAAATAAATTGGGGTATAAATAAATAAATATTATAATTATATCTGAATTTGGCAGAGGCAATTCCAATGAAACCTCTATCATTCCATTTTTAGCTGCTTTAAAAAGGCCCCAGTTTCTCTCTTTTTCTACTTTCCCCCTTTGTCCTCAATTTACTGAAAATTGATGCAAACTGAGTTCAAAGTTCAAAAGCAGTTTGCAGTCAATTACTTCAATAAGGAGAGTGGAGAAGAGGAGAGAGGAGAGGAGAGGAGAGGAGGGGGCAGAATCATGCCAGGGGGCTCAGGCAAATACAAACATCTGCAACTTCTCCTACCTTATTTGTCCTATCTCCTTAATAATATTTGCCATCTTGGCTTCTGTGTGTGTTTAGCCACGTCCCAATTTCTACCCATGAGATGTTGGAAGATATGGTATCTCCCACAGTAGTGTACTCTCTTTACTATAGAGCAGGCATGTAGCTGGGGGGGGGGGGGGCTTGAGGGGCTTCAGCCCCCCCCCTCCAAAATTCTCAGGGTGGTCCGCGAGAAGGCCTTACATTTATTATTTAAACTGTTATGTTTATTCATATCATGATCTGATCACCATGCTCAATATATCCCATTTGCTTGGGAGTATTGGGATAATGATACAAAAGGTTTGCTAGGGTAGACCCTCCCTCACTCAGACTCAGCCCCCCCCCCAAGCAAAATCCCAGCCCCTCCCAAATCAAAATCCTGGCTACGGGCCTGCTGTAGAGGAATGTGTAAGAATGTGCACTGGTGCTACACCTGTTCATAGTGTGCATGTCCAACACACAAAGTTTTCCCTGCCCTTTCCTAAAGCAGGGAGTTGAGGGTTTCTCTTGCTCAGTTGAGAAAAGAGGATACAAGGAGGCACTAGTCTCTGGATTTTAATCAAGAAACATCCAGCCTTCCTGTTTAGCACTTAGCATATTTCTCAACAAAAACTGTTTCTAAGTTTTCATGTCACAACAAGAACAATTACCCTTGCTTTTCAACTTGCCAATTCTAACATTTTCTAAGGCAAGTTTGGTAAGGCAAAGATTTTTTTTCTCCTCTAAAGGCTTTTAGGGGAAATGATAGGACATTTGTTTAAAAAATTAGGGACAAGTGAAGAACTGTTGTGATGTGTATGTGGTTGAGAAAGCAGGAACAAGTTCAAGAAGGTCCCCTCTTTCTACCAGTAGAGGGGAGCAGATAGCTATTTTATGATTTAACTAACATTCTAACTGATGGAGTCCTGGTTTTCCCCTGGAGGCTCAACTAAGCCCATCTTCACTGGTGATCTTTAAATCAAAATTTTGTTTATTCCACACTTTATATCTTGCAAATCATACCTGCATTCCATTTTAAGATTGTTTTCATGTCTTTTCTGGCTCACAAATGCACCCAAAAGCGACCCATTTATAAGGATCTACAGATCAGATTCTACCTGGACTGTATCAGTTTTTCATGGAATCATGCATATGTGCATTCCATCCTTGTTCTCTATTGTTTTGACTTTAAAAAACAATCACTATCTGCACATAATTTCATATATCTCTCAAAGTCTGCACTTCTATGTGTGTATTAACCAAAAAGGCACATTTTTATAAATACTTTGGTGCAGCTTTTGAGCTAAGAATTGAATTGCAAAATTGAGAGAAGTGTGAAATTCAAAGAAAAACAGCATTATATCCTGCACATTAGTCAGTGTGATCACAGGAACGTTGTTGGAGGACCTAGGGATTCCAAGAGGGAGCATTTCTCTAGGCATTTTTCTAGGTCCTCCAATGATATTCTATGGTGAATTTCTGGTGATAGTTGACCATAGAATCATAGGATTTAAAAATGAGAAACATATGTGCTATCTTAAGCTCCTTTGAGGAAAGGTGGCATATAAATGTAATAAATTTAAAAAATCAAATATGGATTCTGAAAATAACTGCCTTACTGTCTCTCTGTGAGGAAGATACAACACATGTTCACCTCAATCCTGGAATTCTTTAGAAATCCTTTGGTTCTTCACAACTGTACACAACATCTGCACCTGTTGAAATGCCACTGCCTGACCCATTGCAGGCTATGTGTGTAGACTGTTTTTTTGTTATTTTCCATCAAGTTGGCTTTCCCTTATGCAACATTACAAATAAAAGATCTCTATAAGACCCAGTCATCAACAGCCTGGTCTTGTAAGTTCTTGGCCTTTATTGATTCATTCCAACTGTAGTGTGATCTTTCATTTCTTTTCAACTCATGTCAACTCATGATATATCCAAATACAATAGAACCTGTTTGATATCTAGTGAGAGTTCAGACTGTTTTGGGGCTTGCGTGAAATTACTTCAGGACATTAGAGAGTTTATTTGTGAAATCCTTAGAGTAAAGATAACTAACTACACAGAACCTTTCCAACTTATTTTGTTATTAAATGTGCAAGGGTTTCCTCTTTTTAAAAAAGAAAGAAAAAAGAAAGAATGGTAATAAATTCATTTCTATTGCTATGGCCTCAGTTTGTGAAAACAATGTTTGGAACTCCTTCCCCAAATGAAATCACTTTTACATATGAATTTTAATTGGTATTCTAATTTTTCTCCTTTTTAGTTCTGTTTGGATGAATTATTTATGCCTCAGCTATTCCAATTAATTTGTTCATAGCTGAAACAATGTTTACGCGGTATGATATGGAAAGTGTGCAAAATATATCCTTGCTAAGCCACTTTCAACACATCCACCCAGAACATGTGCTCCCTTATTCATCTCAGCCAATCAAAGCTCTTCTTATCAACCATAGTAGTAAAAATTGAGCCATTGTGTTCAGAGGCAGCATACTTCTTTGTAACAAGCATGTACAAAAAGGAATATGCTGTTTTCAAGCCTTGTCCATTGCCTTCTTAGAGGCATTGGACTAACAGCTTTGAGAAAAAAGAAGGCCAGGCTACTCCACCCCCAAAAAAAACCCTCACACAGATACCGATTTCACAGTGAGAGCATGGATGAAAAAATCTCCCTTTTTTGTCCCTTTGGTCCAAGCAGAATATCCCTGACAAACCAGGACAGTTACGGGATATGTAATGCTATGAATAGGGAGGGGGCAGCCAAGGATTGTTGCCATGTACAATCTAATAGTAGGCACACAATAAGGCAAGCATGCTCTGGGACCATCTGAGGTTTCTCCAGAGACCCCAGAAGACAATGGCATTGTCCCATACTGAGAGAAAGAATGAAACAGGTGTTTCTCTGTGAGAACATCTTGCAAAATGGCATGTTTTGAATGAATTACTGCAGCAGGGAGAAAATTGATTAGATTATTTGTTTGCCCCTACAGGAACAAGTCATTTAAATAAGTACATGTCCTGCTGTGTACCTCTCAGAGAAACACTTTACAGGAAGTAGATAAATGAGAGAATACTAATTTGTCTTGATGGCATTGCCACTAGTCAAGCCTTCTGAGGCCCATCTTAAGTCTGAGGCTGATTCATATAGTTAGGTATCCTCCAATTAATCTGGTCTCAAACTGTTTATGGTTTTAAAGGTAAAATGTCAAACACTTTAAAATTAGGTCCAAGACTTGGAAAGGAACAGACAACTATTACCACTGGTGCAGAATAAGCTTGCCATATTTCAAAAGCCTATCCATGCCTGAATTCTGTATTTGCAGTGGTTTCTCAACTTAAGAAAAGGTATCACAGGTCTAAGACACATGTGGGAAAATATTCACTTGTAAGAATGAACAGAGAGGAACAAGTTACTTCTCTCACTTCCAGTGTTAACAGTTTGCATGTACAAGGAGGTGAGAATGACAATTATAGAATCATAGAATCAATCACTGTGGAACATATCACAAGAGCCATCAAGTCCAACCCCCTGACAAAGCATCCCCAACAGATGGCCATCCAGCCTTTGTTTAAAAACCTCCAAGGTGGGAGACTCCATCATACCTGAAATGTGAAAACCATTATATACCTGTATAGGATATTCATAGTTTTGCCCTATAGTCCACAAACTGAGCTCTGTTTCTCAAAAGGAGCCATGTTGATGCGACTGTGTGTAATGTTTTGTAATCTGTAGTCTGGCAAGTGATTCAGAACACATTGATAAAGTTAGTGCATCAAAACCTACAAAATGACCATCATATATGTCATCATGAAACCTGTACAGTATAGTAAAGTTTACATCACACTGGTATCAGGATAGGTAGATGTAGAGCTGTGGTTTTCAACCTGTTGATCCCCAGATGTTTTGGCCTTCAACTCCCAGAAATCCTAACAGCTGGTAAACTAGGCCGCTCCAGTTATTAACCTGGCAGCCTCCCGTTGGACTAATTGAAGCTTCCGAACAGTCTTCAAAGGCAGCCCCAAGTAGAGTGCGTTGATGTGTTTGCTCCTTAAATCAAGATCTTTGACTGCTGCATGCACTCTAACAACTAGTAGCCATTAAGAACAGTTCATTCATAGGTAAATAAACTTCTTTTAAAAGCATCTAAGTCACATCCTAAGTAGCATATTCCACAAATCAACTGTCAATTCTATAAGGGTTTATTAAAATCAGAAAATCTTTATAACAGTGTAGACACATGCAGCCAGTTTACAGCTGTTAAGATTTCTGGGAATTGACGACCAAAACATCTGGGGACCCACAGGTTGAGAACCACTGTTGTAAGGAGAGGGAGGGAGAATGCAAGGAAGAAGATGACATAACAATGTCTAATGCTTTCTGTTTTTCAGTAAATTTTAGAAATACTGTCTGGCAGCTATCCGGTTCCTGTCAAAGGAGATCAGAGAAGAAATTCAAGAAATAGGGATGTTTCCCTTCACTAATAGGACACCAAAAGAGAATGAACGATACAGTTACGAACTTTCCCTCTAAATATGAGAGGGATAAAAATGGGCTGTACCCAAAACATGTCAGACTATTGGCCATGGCTTATTTCCGTATCTGGCTCCTGCTTTGTCTAATAAAAACACTTTTTATTATTGTCTGTTGCATATAAAAGCTTCTAATCATTTTCTTATTTTATTGTAATTAATGTCTAAATGGAGACTGACAAACGAGTTCGATCATTTGTTTCTTATTATTTATTACAACATTTATATCCCGCCCTTCTCACCCGAGAGGGGACTCAGGGCAGCTTACAATAAGCACACATATAAAAAGTATACAATACACTATAAATCAGATTAAAAATTATTAACTTACATCAACATTCATAAAAACATTCTAAAATGCAAATGGACGTGTTCAAGTTCAAAAGACTGGGTCTGTCAATTGAGTTTTGGCATACATAATAATAATTAGCGCTGCTGATTCTTATTCGAAAGCCTGGTCCCACAACCAAGTTTTAACCTTCCTACGGAAGGATAGGAGGGAGGGAGCCTGCCTGACTTCACTGGGGAGGGCGTTCCATAGGCAGGGGAGCCACTACTGAAAAGGCCCTATCTCTCGTCCCCACAAACCGCACCTGTGAGGCTGACGGGACCGCGAGCAGGGCCTTATCTGATGATCTTAAGCTTCGAGGTGGGTCGTAGCAGGAGACACGTTCGGACAGATAAGCTGGGCCGGAACCGTTTAGAGCTTTATAGGCTAAAGCCAGCACCTTGAATTGTGCTCAGTAGCTAATCGGCAGCCAGTGGAGCTGGCGTAACAAAGGAGTAGTACGCTCCCTGAACGCCGCTCCAGTTATTAACCTGGCAGCCTCCCGTTGGACTAATTGAAGCTTCTGAACCGTCTTCAAAGGCAGCCCCATGTAGAGTGCGTTGCAGTAGTCTAAACGGGATTATGCTGCAATATCCAAAATGGCAAACTATACCCCCCTTATTAATGACATGGCTCCATGGCAGTGGAACTTTTTGCCTTCCAGAAACCCAGGATTTTTTCTTTCTGTCTTTTCTAAGCAACAATCCCTTTAACTGTCAGTGTGATCAGGATGTGAATATGGTCAAACAACACTTACTATGTTCTGTTATCTGTGCAAGAGCCTTTATTACAATTATCAATCTGAACATTTTATTTAACCAGCATAAACTTTATTTGGTAATTAAGCAAAAACAACACACAGAGTGTGGCTTTGTCACTGAGGCAGATTTGTGACTGGGGTATTTTTAGAATGTTAGGAACTATGATTATGTAGAACCATTTCACAACATTTTGCCAGAAAATAATAGCTGTTAATTGCTTTCCTGAACATGGTACTGAAATACCTGCTTCCAATAGAAAGGTGCTACACACTTACAGTTTTTGGTTTAGTGATGGAAACAAAGTTATATGAGCTCCTCATGCTAATATACACCATATCTCTTCCCAGAAGGACCAGAAGCAAAAAGTATCCAATGCTTTCTATTTGCTTATTTATTTATTTGGTTACTCATTCATTCAATATCCCACATGTTGATCTGATGTCACAAAAGCGACATACTTTTAATATATTAAAGACTAGCAGATTTATGGTGGCATAAAAAACAAGGATGTAAGAACTGACTTTATCAAACTGTCAACATGCAATCCTCACATGGGCAGAAAAAAAGAAAGGGTACATAATGAAACCATAGATAGATACATCGCAAGCTATTCAATTGAATTATTAAGCATAACTATACACCATAACATGTGCCTCTGATTTTTTTTTCTGAACAGAAGAATCTCAGTTATTTAATTTACTCACAAAGCACTTAACGTTTGTCACAATGGCTGGTTTTCAAGGTAGGGAGCAGCAGGTCAGACAGAAGGACAGTGAATGGGAGTCTAGCCTGAACCAGGGGGCCTTCTGAGACCTCTCATCTCCTCTATGGCTGCCAATGACTGGATGTGTTGTGAGGAGAATAGGCTGAGTATGGATAATTTTCCTCCTTGAAGAGTCCTCTGTGATATTTATTTTATAAACAACAATAGTAGCAATGACTTTCCATTACTGCTTCCATGAGTGGGACTGCCTTTGGAGATTTCTTGGAAACTTCCATTACTTCAAAATACTGCAGCTAAGCTGTTGGGGAGGGGGATAAATGGTTACAGGGATCATGTAATTCCTCCCCCCCCCCACCTCCCACAACTTGCTGATTTTTTGGCTGCTGATTTGTTTTTCAAAGATAATCATTTCCAGGTTATCCAAAAGACAATGACAGGGCACAATTATGACAAAACAAATTGTAAAAGATAACATTTTATAAATCTTATCAAATGTTATGTATATTCTAAAAGATTTTATAAAACCTAAACCTGGGAAATGGAGTAACAGTTCATGTACACCAGTGGTTCTTAAAGTGTGTTCTGGGGAGCCCTTGGGGCTCTGTGAAATATACCAAGGAGCTCCGTGCTTCCCTCCGCCCCTCCAAGCTTTCCCTACTCCTTCCTGTTCCTCCCCCCACTTCCTTGCTGCCAAAGGCCTTTCTCCCCCTCCCTTGCTGCCAAAAGCCTTTTTCCTCACCTTCCTCGCCACCCAGATTCTTTCCCCTCACCTTTTTTTGCTTCCAAACCCCTATTTCCTCCCACTACTCAGGAAGGGGGTTGGACTGGATGCCCCCTAAAGTTTCTGTTTTTGTTGCTGTTGTTGTTGTTGTTGTTGTTACAAAGGCTGGGTGGCCATCTGTTGGGGATGCTCTGATTGTGCTTTTCCTGTATGGCAGAAGGAGGTTGGGCTGGATGGTCCCTAGGGGTTTCTGCTGCTATTATTATTATTATTATTATTATTATTATTATTATTATTATTATTAAAAAAATGGGTGGCCATCTGTTGGGTGTGCTTTGATTGTGCTTTTTCTGCATGACAGAAGGGGGTTAGCCTGGATGGCCCCTGGGGCCATCCATTACTGAAATAATATTAAGTTTATGTTGGCCTAAAAGGTTGCCCATTCCTTATACAATATAATGTAATATATAATATATAAACATTTCTTGAGGTTCCACAAGAAACTTTATTTTTAAAAAGGGCTCCAACAGTTGAAAAATTTTGAGGCCCCCTGATGTACACCATGATGTGTGAAGACACAATCAGAGGTGGAGTGATTTAATCGTGCTTGGGAAAAGGGAGGGAAAGGGAGGAGAAAAAGAGGAGATATGCCAATCACATTTCCACCCAGAAAACTGTACAGAAGTTCATGAATCATGAGGGTATTTCCTTCTTCCCCTCATTCCCCCAAAATGCTGTGCCAGAAGATAATACCCTATCTGCTGAAGTCAATGAGGAAGGCTTTGTCTCTCATTACCATTTTAGCTCCTGTAGCGAATATCTATGATAGTGCCAGGGCAAACAGCTGAACCCACCTGAGTTAAAAAAAAAAGTCATATATGGTAGTTGAACTCTAGTTACACAGTTGTGTCCCATTCATGGAAGGTCAAAGACTAACCCAGAAACTCACATTTTGATGCTTACATCTCCATTGCCATCAGAGTCAGGATATGTCTTTGAAATCCTTTCTGGCAGTTTCCAATTTGAACATCTTTGGTTTGAAGCCTATTTTCCACTAATCCTCTACAGCAAGATCAAAAGGAGTGTTTGATGCTTTTTGCTTCTATGGCATGCATGCTAAAGAAATAAATAAAAATAAAGGAGTCAAGGCAAATCATGCTTACAAAAAAGAAAAAAGAGCTGATCCAACTAAGAGGTGTTTTTTGTTATTGCTCTTCCCAGGTGAGTTTTCTTTGTATGAAAGGGGGCCTACATGTGTTTCACTTGTTTTAACAAACACCCACTGTTGGTAGGCCAAAGGTACACAATCTCTACAAAACTGTGGCCTTGTGACTGAAAAAGCTTGAAACACATCAACCAGTGCTCCCTGGCCTTGGAAAATAGGAATGCAAGCAAAGGGAACAAAGCAGTCTCCTGATTGTGCTTCAAGCATGATTGTCATTTCATCAGAGATCTCAGATTGGGTTTCTGTGGAAAATAGTTTAAGGCTCATCTTTTCAAGGTTTTGAAATTTCTAGGATTTGAAAGCTTCTTTGTCTCTCAGTGGACTTCTACATTGTGAGCTCTCAACCTATGTATTCTAGAATATCAGAGGAAAAGATGTATCTGTAATGTCATAACAGTATTTATGTATGTTACTTCACGGAGATGGTTAAGAGCCTCAGCATTTAAACTGCCATCAAGGACAAACTGTATATTACATGTGTTTCAGCTTCAAAGCTTTCCTCATAGATGGAAGGGAAAGACTGCAACATCTTTCACCATTTCCTTCCATCCTTACATTAGTATAAATGCCCAGAAAGTGCTGGCATTATGCAGCTATAGATTTTTGTGTGTATGTACACTTTGAAATTGCCTATTTATTTATGGCAACCTCAAGAACTTCATAGAGTTTTATTAGGCAAGGAAAACTAACTCTAAATTTGTGATTGCTTTACTAGCATTATTGTTAGAGAGAATGCCTGTGCAGCCTACATTGTCCAATCTGGATTGACCAAATAGCCTCTGGTGTGGTAGACAATGCCATCCTATCACAGATTCAAAGTCAGATTTCATGGTTACTCCAATTTGCTTTTGTATGTGGAATGGGAAGAAATTGTTGGGATTATTTTTGCACTCTTTCTATTGAGCGATGAAAGCTAGCTCTAGGGGCCCTTCCACACAGCCATACAACTCAGAATATCAAAACAAATAATCCACAATATCTGCTTTGAACTGGGTTATCTGAGTCCACACTGCCGTATAATCCAGTTCGGCTGTGTGGAAGAGACCTAGGTCTCGAAGGATCCTTCCACACAGCCATATAACCCAGCGTTGTGTTGCATCATCCCTTCTGCTTAGACACTACCCTATGGTCTGGCATCATCTCTGGTGCCTAGACACTATGGACCTCATCACATGGATCTTGAGAAGTGTGAAGGACCATCTGTCTAGTAAAGGGAATCATACATTTCAATCACCAATTATCCCATTTCAAGTTCTGTCTTCCCATCACACATGTTTCTCTCTTCAGTTTTTTCCCCATTGTCATTTTTCCATTTCCCCCTCTCCATATTTCTTTTTTAAAAAAAATCAGGGAAACCCTGTTGTGGAAATAAGGAAGGAAGGGGGGAAAGAGAGAGAGGGAGTGAAGAAAGAAAGAAATGGAATAAGGGAGGAAGATAGGGAGGGGGGAAGAGAAAAAGGCAGGGGGAAAGGGAAGGGAATGAAGGAGAGAGAGAGAGAGAGAGAGGAGAAAGAAATGGGGTAAGGAAGGAAGAAATGGAATGCGGGAGGAAGACAGGAAAGGAGGAATCAGTGTAATCAGACCAGTGTAAATATAAACCTCTGCCGTAGAAAGAAGGAAAGGAGAGAGAGAGAAGGAAGGAAGAATAGGAATGAGAAAGACAGGGAGGGAGGAAGAGGGAAAGGGAGGGGGGAGGGAAGGAGAGAGGGAGAAAAGAAAGGAAGTGTTGTGACTTAGCCACAGCATAGCCAGAGTGAGGATGAGGAAGGGGATTCTGGGTTTCAGATACAATAGCCAGATGATGGGATGCAGGATGAATTGCAGGATGAATTTCAGGATGATGGCATGGGAATGGGAATGATACAGGCTGATTCAGAGGCTCCAAAAATGCAGCTTGAGCAAAATGAACTGTTGACCCAGCTGGCCATAGATAACAGCCAGGATGACATTCCCATGGGAATTAATGAGCAAGAGAGGTTTCAAGCACCGGTGTCTCCAGCCCTGGTTCAGGTGCAAGATAACGAGGACCTTGAAGGGGCACCATCATTATCTAGAGCGGACCGGTTGTTATGGAAAGGAGTACAGCCTCGAAGAAGTGTAAGATTGGCAGGGAAGAGAGAGGCCTCCACGGGAAAGAGAAATGCATTTTTGAGTTGCTTTTAAAAGTGTGTGTTTTGAGATAGATTCTTGTCAAAGAAGACAAGAAGGAGCCTCCACCACTCTCTCCCTCGGACAGTGGTGGAGGCTCCTTCTTTGGAGGCTTTTAAGCAGAGGCTGGATGGCCATCTGTCAGGGATGCTTTGAATGCGATTTCCTGCTTCTTGGCAGGGGGTTGGACTGGATGGCCCATGAGGTCTCTTCCAACTCTACTGTTCTATGATTCTATGAAAGCAAATTCTCACTTCATCTGAGTGGATGTTCCTGCTTCATGCATAAGAGAAGTTTCCTGGATCTTTGTAACCTTTGGACCTTTGTTCTTTGGGATCTATCGTCTACTGTTTTGGCTTATGAATTATTGGATTTCTATGGCTTATGGATTAATGGATTTTTATGGCTTATGAACTATTGGATTCCTATTGACTCTTTTACTGCAACTTTGAAAACCTTATAACTGCCTGCTTTGATATATATTTGCTTTTGCTCAATAAAACTACAAAAGACTTTCTTCTGTGTGTCTGAGTGTAATTTTTTATGATTTATAATAGTCTTTTAGAGTTTATTGAAAAACCGCGAAACAGCGAATCCGCAAAACATGAACCATGAAGTAGTGAGGGAAAACTGTACATCTACACATCCACAGAAAATAAGAAAGAAAGGTTTTTGAGAAAGAGTTGATCTTAGTCTTTTGGCAGCAGAAAATGATCTTCATATTCACCTAGACTTTTTAAAAAGCTGATGTATGATCTCAGAAAAATTATTTTCTGAAAAAAGCTGTACAACTGAACATGTTTTTAAGTTGTCGTACTATATGCACTTCAGGCAGTAAACTCGATTGGCTTTAATTCTTAATAAGAATGCATATTACTGAACTGTTTGAATGTTACTTTAGATTAATCCATGCTATAAGTAGCTTTAATTGTAATCTTTGAATTAGATTAAACCTGCTTTTGTGGCTTCCCATGGATAAGAAGTAACATTTATTTAATATTTGATATAAAAAAAGAATGGAAAAGAAATAACAGCACTGCATTCAAGGAGCCAGTCAACATGGAAACAAAACTATAAATACCTTCTCTTTTGCATAAAGAAGCAAAACAAATGCAGTGCTTTTTCCTTTAAAAAAATCTCTAAATTGTTCAGCTGAGTTGTTTAACTATCATTCTGAAAAGCACAGGAATACACAATATTTGATTTAAGAATTCCATATTATTATGAACTCTCCCTATACTTATATCTAGAATCTAGTTTTTTACCTAATATTTCAATCAAACTTTATTACGCTCCAAAAACCCAATTTGCTCAGCGATAAAAAGTTCTTAACAGATTCATAAACTGATAAGACCACTTAAATGCAGTACGAGTGCAATACAAGATGCATATGAACAAAGGTAAAAACACTGCAAATAGATATAAGACAAGTTTCAGCCTGAATCTAATACAGGTAGTTGTCATATCCTGGCTACCTCAGAGAGAAACTTAGCAACAGCTAAGGTCACATGTGAGAAATTGTCACTTAGTAAAAATTTTACATGGAATTGAGCTGATCTACAGAGGAGGTTTCTCAGTAGTGGGTTAATAAAATGTAGCCAAGCCTGCTTGTAAAAACTGTAGGACAATAAGATGTGATACATACAGTAGAGTCTCACTTATCCAACATAAACGGGCCGGCAGAATGTTGGATAAGTGAATATGTTGGATAATAAGGAGGCATTAAGGAAAAGCCTATTAAACATCAAATTAGTTTATGATTTTACAAATTAAGCACCAAAACATCATGCTTAACAACAAACTTGACAGAAAAAGTAGTTCAATACGCAGTAATGCTATGTAGTAATTACTGTATTTACGAATTTAGCACCAAAATATCACGATGTATTGAAAACAATGACTACAAAAATGCGTTGGATAAGCGAGTGTTGGATAAGTGAGACTCTACTGTACATTCAACATCTGGTTACAACATGGGCAAAGTCTTGCATTAATATGAGAATTCTGCAAATCTACCTTGA
Source organism: Anolis carolinensis (assembly GCF_035594765.1). Taxonomy (NCBI): domain Eukaryota; kingdom Metazoa; phylum Chordata; class Lepidosauria; order Squamata; family Anolidae; genus Anolis; species Anolis carolinensis. The sequence goes on along the minus strand of NC_085841.1, from coordinate 278,297,323 downwards.
AACACTTTGGATGGGAACACATTGCAACTTGCCTTGGATAATAGGCAGCAATAAATGGCCACAGGCAAGTTCTTCAGATAATTCGCTTCATGAAGAGGCCCAGCATAGAGTATGAGGAATATCTGGAAAGTAAGGTTACAATTTTTTTTAAACAATACAAAGAATGAATATATTTTAATAAAACTTACATGGATTATAGCATAGGCATTACATTATTTTTCCATATAATCACCATTCAGTTCAATACATTTTGACATTCATGAGATGACTTTTTGATGCTTGTGTCATAGAAGTCTCCTGCCATCTTTTTCAATGAGAATGCAGCTCACAGAAAGCAATGTCCCACAGTCTTTGTTTAATAGATTTAAGTGCCATCTCAAAACCCAGATATGATAAGAGAGATGAAAAACAGCTGATAGAGGAGGCTTTTTTAGAGTTAAGCTTGAACCAGTTGCTAGTGTGATCATTCTGTGCCAAGTCTGAAAACACTGACCTTAAGTCAATATTTAAGTGCCCACCACCAAACTCTTGTTGACAAGGGGATTTCCCTGGATTCTGACCACAAGAAGCAAGATGGCACACATCTGGGGAACTGCAAGAGGGCCCTCAAGAATTGTGATTGATGTTCGTCTATTTTAGGTGTTAAGCCACCAATCCAGATGCTGGATGCATACAGCAATTAGGTAGCTGACTTGGCATTAAATACTTTAATAACCGATGGTGTGTGTGTGTGTTACCAACCCCCTTTGGTAATGCTAAAACATAAAATGACTGATCTGATTACTTCTGCTTTCAGGGAAATAAAATATATGTGAGTGGACCAGGACAGAGTGTGATAGCAAACCAGCCCCAGATATTGATATCTTCTAACCTGCTCTAAAGTATGCTTATCGAGGATTTTTTTCTCCAAAACTATAATTTTAGACTTCCCTTGATTGATTTTTAGGTCATTCTATGAGCAATTCCTTAATAGGTAATTTAGCCTTGCCCTAGAGCATGAAATAATAGCAGCAGCAGCAGCAGCATAAAGCAATAAGGCGATTATCCTTGCTCCGAGCTTGGGCAATTATCCATTGAGGTCCAATAAAGTTTCTTCGAGATCATTGATGAAAATACTAAACAAGGTAGGGGCAAGTATTCAGCCTTGTCTGACTACTTTAGACATGGATATTTCTCCAGAAAGTTGTCCCAGGTTGCCACATCTGATCTGTAGCTTTTTATTGCAAAATCCTGAGCATCAGGGACTTTCAGCTGTCATTTCACTTTTAGTTTAAAAATTTCTTTCATATCTTTTTATTTTTAAAATGGTGCCTTATCTTATATGTGATTTAAGTGCTCAAAACTATGGTATATTTCCTTATTGTTCTCCAGCCAATATCATAGGGAGCGGAAGCTAAGATACTGAAGTAAATTCATGCCTCTCTGGCTTCAGCAAATACACACCAGGGGTGAATATACCCCATTGTTTTCTAAAAAGAAATTGTAAGTCAGTAATCTATTTTCCCCATGCACATTGCTCCAAGCCCAATTGCTCCATGTGGACATATAGAAACAGATTGAAAAAGGAGGGTTCATTTCAGCTTAATTATTCTGGGTATGGCTTCTCACTGAGATAAAGTACAAAAACTGGCTTCTAATTTTCAGAATACATTATGTTTATAGAAGATTGATTAGTACTAATGGAAGGTACTCATTCTCTCCTCTTGCTGATGAATTGAATGAAAAATTATAGATGGAAAGCATATGACCAACATAAGCATGAAAGCCAAATGGGACATTGTGTGCACATGATGTAACCATGTTGAGTAAATCACATAAGAACCAACCATTCCTTAACCCTGATAAATACATAAAAAATGACTTCAACTTTTTGTGCTACTCCCCTTTTTGACCATCTGCCTTATTACAAATCACCCACTAGCCACATTAACATGGCTCATTCCTTCATGTACACAACACGAGTCATGATCAATGCTGCACACAATGAGCACCCATGATTGTTCTGAGATCATAATGCTAACCAAGATTTGTAATCTGCTTCATAAAGCTCTGCTTTAAGTCTGAAATTAGTAAAGAGTTAACTCTTTTAAAAGCCAAAAGAAAAAGCAAATAACAACAAAACATTTTAAAGCTAGAATAAAACTCTACAATACAAAGAAAACTAATTATATTTTAAAGCATTTTTGAGATACTGGTACATTTTCTTATATACAAAATGTCTGCCTACAGTCAAAGGAATTATTTTTAGTTATGTGTTTGTCCAAATAACTCTACAGTATATGCTTATGAATAATTTTAAATTGTGTTGTTTGAATTATGGCTTGTTGTTGCTGGAAACTATATATTCAAGTTTTTCTAGAGGAATCTTGATGCACAATGAATAGAATACTTCTAGGCCACTAGAGAATCAGTATCTCCTTTTAAAAAATATGTTTATTTTATTATTATATAAAATGAGTCAGTACAATTGTGATACATTTATAATACAGTAGACATATTGTTACCTTTAATATTTACTATGCATTCCACTCTTGTCTATATTTCTATCATTCACCTTAGTGCCCCCTCCTCCCCCTGAGGCACTTCTTTTTATATTCTCTGTCCAAAATTCCATTTTTTTCTTGTGGAGGTAATTCTCCATCCTTCTTTTTAAATAATTTTTCTATAAATTTTCCCCAAAATTCATCAAAGTCATTTTTTCCATATTTCTTTTTTAACTTTTAAATTGCATTTCAATTTATCATTTATTGCCAATTTCCATAATTCCTTATACACTTTTCTATTTGTATATTTATTTCCCTTTTACAATTTCTTGCTAAAAATAATCTTGCTATTGTTAATAGGTTGGATATTGCATATTTTTCATCTTTTTTCAATTGTTTAATATTATACAATGATAATAAAAAATACTAGGACTTTTTTCCATTTTATTTTCATAGTATTTTCTATTTCTCTAAATACTTTCCCCAAAAAATTACTTACATATTTACATTGCCACCACATATGTATATATGGTTCCACTTCTTGACATTCCCTCCAACAATTTTTGCATGATTTTTGTTAATGTTAGCTATTTTTACGAAAATTAAAAAGACAGCAGCAACTGTAGTACTGTACTGTATTATGATTTTGCCAGTCTCAGACAACAACAACAACAACAACAACAACAACAACAACAACAACAACAGAGTATATATGCCTCCACAGTGTTGCTGTGTTTGCTGGCTGCCGGAGGAGCTCCGACCCTGCTTATCAACAAATAAGACTTTTAACAGACTTCTAACAAGTTTACCTTCTGAGACGTCTAATTGAAGAGAAATAATAACAACAACAGTCAGATACGTTCATATTAAGTTACTCTTATCATAAGGGAAGCTTTGAACTTAACTCTCAACATACTTCAAAGTAACTCGGAAGAGCAAAAGAGGTGGGAGTGAGAAACTAAACTAAACTGACTTGTTTTGACATTCCAAGGAATGGAGGCAGAAGCAAACACAGACTTAAAATCAGTGTAGTGGACACAGCAAAAATAACAACTATTCTATTACAAATATTTGCTTGTAATTAGTTTTTCACCCGCTGGTACAGTCAGTTTTGTGGTGGCTACAGAGTCAAAAGCTTTTGTTTGCTGTGAGCTTACTCTAATGCTGAAGAAGAGCAAGCAAGGAGAAAGAAAGAAGGGAGATATAAGATACAACTAAGCAAGTCAGAGCTTGAAGTTTCGGGACACTTACAACTTAAAGAAAGTCAACACAAAGTTTGCTGACCATGGGGACAAGTTCCTAGCGAGTCTGTTGTGCAGTGGCGGAAGGGGTCAGAACACCTCCAACCAGCCTTTCTGTTGCTGCCTTTGGAACTACTTGAGAGGAGACTGCAGCTCCAGGTCCCTTTCCAGCTGGGTGTAGATCATTTCTTGCATTAGGTAATTTTTATAGATTTTACTATTTTGCCATTTTAGTATCTTTTAATCTAGCATTTTAGTATCTTTCATCATACAGTGAGAGCCATATTTTTTGGATAAGGCACAAAGCACAGGAGAACTGACCCATTCTGGTTTTGTTGACCTGAGAAGCTTTCAACCACTAGGATGGTTTCTACAAGGGCCCAGCTTCGCAAAGCCTCCACTATGAACACTGCGCCTAACCTAGTTCAGAAGTCAATTCTAGAATACTATGATCCAGCAAACACTGGGAAAGAACCAGAAGCAAGTGAACACCAGCTGGATCATGAATTCATGAACTTGACTGCAATGGACAGAGCGGGCACTTCAAAGACAATTTGTACCACAGCAGAGAAAATGGATGAGGACGTGTCTAGTGCTGGACTTTCCCTTAATGAAGGCGCTGCTAATTGGTCCATTGACCCAGGTTTGATGGAATTGACCCCTCCACCTCCACCAAAAAGACAATCGGCTGCTTACATAGAAATTATAAACACTCTCAAAGATAGGATTGGCAGACTTGATGCGATACCACCGGAGAACGCCATCCCTTCATTGCATGACCTCATGCGAGACCAATGCTTCCTAGTAGAGCAGACCGCAGAAAAGTTATTTCTGAGAATGGATATGCTGCAAAGGGAAGTGTCTGGCCTAAAAGCTACTATTGGAGCCTTGGTGGGTCTGGTAGAGCTCAGGATTCTGACTGCAGCACCTCCAGGAAATTGACCCAGTCAAGAACCTGAGGACAGTATTGGATCACCAGATTGGCAAGCTGACTGTGAACCTGAAGTAGCCAAACTAGCTGCAGAATCAACGGTTAAGCAATTAACCGACATAATGGAGGACTGGAACCTGAACACCAGGAGATGCCCCCTAGATGGAGGAAACGAGTTAGGTCCCATCAGCACTAAATCAACCTCAGTGCTTAGTCTCAATTTCTCAGATTCAAAATTCCAGCTAATAGACGAGTACCTGGAAGGCCATTCAGACACTTCCCCTTCTCCCTACATCCAAGGGATACACAACAACATGGATAATTCCAAACTCAGCACCACATCCAAAAATACCAACTATTCTGTTGTAAATGAAGCCTTAGCCACAGGAAACGAACGCCCTACCCTTACGGCACTCCAAAAGAGACTCAGACAAATGGCAGAGGGCAGAGGAGAAGAATATAGTAAACTTCCTAAATGGAGGAACAAAAAAATGGTCTCCAACTTTCACCAATCTAGAAAGAGGCAACCTGCCGGAGGACAAGTGATTATACATAACTGGCCAGTGAAGACACCGAATGGGGCAATGATATTGGCAAAGGAACACCTAGCAGAACTACAATCAGCCCTGGGGCACTCTTTGGACTTAAACAACGGTGTTTTCTGCAAACGACTGACACAGAATGGCCAAAGAGGCAGTATAGAGCTAACATTCCAGGATCCTGAGGTGAGATGCAGATTCTGGTCTTTATTACATATGCTCAAGGAAGATCTACTACTTGAACTAAGGCAGGCACAAATCGAAATCAGGCCTGGGCATTCCAGATACCCAGAATCCTCTTTACATAACAAACAGAAAAGCGCACCCAGAAAGGGAAACTGGAGTGGAAGGAGATGGAGAAGTCATAGTCACAGCACCCCACCTTTCATTACATATCCAAATAACATCCAGCTACAACAAGAACACAAGATCGGGTGCAAGGGACATCAAAGGCACTGGGTGGACAGACCGTACCTGGGCAGCCCTAAACAAGGATGTGCCCCTGGATTTTCCCCCAGAAGCTCAGGACCTCACCACGGCGGGCCCAATGACAGAGAGATCAGGGTAAACTGGGAAACAAATGAAAGGATCAATCCTGAACACTTTCAGTCATCCACCAGATACCCCAACTGACTAGATAAAAAGCTAACAGGGCTGGAATTAGTCTCATGGAATCTGGCTGGCTGGGAAAATAAAATGGCAGATAAACAATTTATCAGAACTCTCCAGAAATTTGATATAATCTGTTTGCAAGAGACTTGGACACATGAACTCAACCCCCCATTTCTAGATGGCTATAAAGCATTTAGCCAACCAGCTGTAAAGAAATCGAACAAAGGCAGAGGAAGTGGTGGTTTAGTGTCCTTTGTCTCAATAGAACTAGCCGGAGAAGCCCAGATGGCAGGATTTGGCCTGCAAAATAATTATCTCTTGCCAGTACAAATCAACACTGACAAAGGGAAGATTTTTTTCTGTATAAATGTTTATTTCCCCCCTGCAAATGGTCTGTTAGTGACTACCAAAATATGGGAAGACCTAATGTTTTTACTTGACCAGATACATTTGAAAGCTCCCACAGCATTAACTCTTATATGCGGAGACTTTAATGCCCGGATAGGGGATGCCTCAGCAGGCTTTTTGCAACCCTTAAGTTTAGATTTGGAGGATATCTTTTTAACTTCTCATACCTCAGTGGATGCTAAATATAATCAGCAGGGCTTTAAGCTTTTAAAATTTATATTTCATCATAACTTGTATACCTTACATGGGAGTCCAAAGGACATATCGAAAGGTTATTATACGTATTTGAGCAATCGAGGCGGCAGTGTCATTGATCACATCATGGTATCACCAGGGCTGTTTCCCCAAGTAAGCTCCTTTGATATCCTAGAATGCACAGAAAGCGACCATTTTCCTTTAGTGGTGTCTTTAGGTCCGATCTTTGAACAGACAGAATTATCAAGAACAGAAAACTTAACTGGAGAATTGCTGGGAGAAAGGAGGGTAAAGTGGTCAATTGAACTAAGCAGTTCTATAACAGAGAAACTACACAGTAATTATCTGACGAGCATACATCAAAATCTCTGTAACAAGTCGACAAACCACCTAGAGCTCTTTCAACAAACTATAAACAAGCTTAGACCATGCGTAACAACTTTTACATACAATAACCCTCAGACCACAATGTATGGATGGTTTGACGCAGAATGTAGGGCAGCCAAAAGAGAACTGGCAAATAAAATAAGAGAATCTCGCCAAAAACCATCTAGTAAAAACATAGAAAACGTTACCAAATGTAGGGCAAAATATAAGAACCTACTCAAAAACAAGAAAGATGAACATGCAAAATCCAAGTGGCAGGAACTGGAACAAGCTCTTACAGAACGGAAAGAAGACAAATTTTGGGAACTTGTCACCAGAGGAATTCAAGGAGTAAGATATACATCGGAAGCCTCAATCACTGCCTCCACATGGATCAAGCACTTCTCCAGCATCTTCTGCCCGAAGACAAGCACATCGGAAGTGGCAGGGCTAGATAATGTCAATGACCTCTCTACTTTACCTGAGTGGGATGCAGTCTCTAGTGGAGAGGTAAAGTCTTTAATTGCATCCTTGAAACCTAAGAAAGCATCTGGAGAAGATATGCTGCCTCCAGAACTTTTCAAGGAAAACCCTGAATGGTGGAGCCCCTTCCTTGCAAGCCTGTTTACCAGTATAAACAGCTCAGGACAAATGCCAGGTGGGTGGAAAATGAGCATTATAGTTCCAATCTACAAGAAAGGTGGTAGAAACGACCCACAAAACTACCACCCAATCAGCTTACTTAATATCACCTCAAAGCTATACGCGCAACATTTGCTACAGAAACTGACAGAATGGCTACAAGAAAGACAAATTGTACATGAAGAACAGGCTGGTTTCCGTAATGGATACAGCACTATAGACCAATGCTTTACTCTAAACCATATCATAAGGAAATACACAAAGCAAAACAACAGCCATGTATTTGCTGCTTTCATTGACCTGTCTGCTGCTTTCGACTCCATTAACAGAAACAGATTATGGGGAAAGTTACAAAACTCTGATATAGATCGCAGACTGCTGAGACTGATCCAGGAACTATACACCAACACAGAAATGAGAGTCAGAGTTGGCAGAAATGGGTCGCTGACAGAAGCCTTCTCTACAACAAGCGGAGTAAAACAGGGATGTTTATTGGCTCCCACCCTTTTCAACATCTATGTGAACGATTTAGTGCCATGTTTAGCCAAAATTGACTCACCCTCACCAACAATCAGGAACAGAAAGATTTTTGTCCTGATGTATGCAGATGATGTAGTGCTCTTATCCCTTTCTCGCCTGGGTCTCAAAAATCTTCTAAAGGCTTTCAGTAAATACTGCCAAGAAGAATATCTATCAATAAACTACTCCAAGACCAAGGTGATGGTTTTTGGAAGACACTGTCCCAGGTACAAATGGACTTTAGACCAACATGACATAGAGCAAACCCACTTATTTAAATATTTGGGAATTGTTTTCAGTGAATCCCTCTCCTGGAAACACCACAGGGATGCAGTGAAGCTGAAAGCCGAGAAAACAATAGGAGCCCTAATGAAATTCTTCTATACACAAGGCGGCTAGCTAATTGAACCCGCCCAAAAAATTTTCAGCAATCAAGTGCTGGCACAAATTCTCTATGGCGCAGAAATCTGGGGCTTAGATACCAACATTTGTAAAACCCTGGAGATTTTGCAGAACAAGTTCTTACGTAAACTTTATTCTCTTCCATCTGGAATGCCTGCAGCTCTGCTGTGCACTGAATCTGGTTGGCCAACAGTAAAAGCAAAAGTAGATTGTGCCCAGTTAAGATACCTCAAGCGAATTGCTACTCTCCATAATGACCGTCTCCCAGCATTGTGCTTTGAGGAAATGAGGATTTGGCAACACAAGAAATTTGGCCTAGAAAACCTCCTACTCAACTACAATCTTCCTGAATTGAATTCTGCCCTGAACATGAATAAGAGGCAACTAAGAGACTGGCTATTTTGGATTGATTCAAGAAGGACTTTGCAATCAACCAGGAATTCAAAATTCTCCCCGTGGTTCCCTTTTTTAAAAACTGAACATTTCAGAGCCAGATATCTGATTAAGCTCAAGCCACCATCCTTAAGAATTGCCTTTACTGAGCTGCGATTCCAAGTAATGCCTACTGCAGTGTTAGATGGTCGCTATCATAATGTGCCATGGGAAAATAGACTATGTATCTGTGGCCAAAGTCAGGTAGAAGACATTGTGCATTACATGTTAGTTTGTCCATTGTATAGTGCCCCAAGAGAAAGACACCTGGAACCCCTGCTGACTCATGGTAAAGGGAATTGCTTAGCAGAAACTATGCATTTTCTGCTGAGTGACACAAACAACTATGTAACTCACAAAGTAGCCCTGTTTGCTCTATTTGCAAAAAAGATCAGAAAGATAGAATTAGATAAAATTGCCATCAACTGCCGAGGAGACTCAAAGGATTAAGTGGACTCACAATATGCATCTATACTCTTTCGCAATTTTTTTAAAAAAATTTACTGTTAAATGGCATTGTTTTAACTCCTTGCAGGAGCACGATTATGGCTTCTGCTCAGTATCATTGGAGTCTATTGCTCCGAGGGTACTATTGTGTGCATGCGTTGCTTTTTGTCATGGCCTTGGGCCCGTACAATAAACTATTTTGATTGATTGATTGAGCTATTTTTACTGGTGATACATACCATTTCCATATTAATTTATAATCATTTTCTTTAACCCATATTGAGCATTTTAAAAATATCTTTGTTCCCATAGTTGTGTCCATTCTATATCATTTATTTTAATCCCCAAATCTTCATCCCATACCTTCTTAATAGATAGAGAGGGATGCACCCTAAAAGAAAGGTCAGACAATAACACTAAGCTGCTCCCACTCAACAAGAGATAGAATGGAATCCTGTTGGTGGCATTTGTTGGTGTTAACTGGAATTAAACCAGCATATGTAATATGAAGCAGAAATCATTATTCAGAACCTATTCCTTCAAATTACTCTTTCTCACACTGGAAGGCAAGAGAAACAGCAGAGCATCTCCAACATCATATTGTGCTGAGGGAAGGCTGGAAGAACTCATGAAACATCTGCTTGCAGTTCTGTAGACAGAAGCATAAACAGGCATCACCCCCACACGTCTCCAGTGAATATGCTTGGGTACTTGCTGGAGATGCTGAGGACAGATTTCTCTTCTCCTTGAGTCAGATACTTCCTTGGTGCCTTTGGATCCAGGATTGCCAGGTGTGGCATTCCTCCCAGTGAAGACATTGCACCCACAGCCAGTCTCCGGAGAATGGCAAAAAGGGGGAGGGTCAAGTGATGCCACAGGAGAGGGAGCCCCCCCTCCCCCACTGGTTCAGGAGGAATGGGCACCCAGAAGAAAGGACACCAATGCCAGAGAGAGGGGGAGGGGGAGGGGCTGACTCACGTTTCCTGCCAGAAGGAAGCACATGCTCAGACTGGTGCATGTGATTGGTGGAAATACAGGACAATTGATGTCCCGGCCCAGGATGTAAAGGGATATGGGACATTTTATCTAAATACCGGGCTTTTCCTTAAAATCTGGAATGCTTGGCAATGCTGTGTGGATCTGTCTCTCATCAGTAACAGACTGGATGGGGACAAACAAATTCAAACTTAATCCAAAGAAGACAAATGTACTCCCGGTCAGTGGAAAGGTAGTTCCTGTTTTAGATAGTATTACACTCCTCCTAAAGACACAGTTTTGCATTTTGGGTGTACCCCTGGATTCAGCTTTGAACCCGTTGCCCTAGGTTTCTTCTGTGGCCAGATCGTAAACTCTGTCTTTGCACATTTAAAACTTGTGTACCAACTGCTCCTATGCCTTGAGATATTGGATCTTTCCATGGTGGGACATGTCTTAGTTACAACCCATTTGCTTATTGTAACATACTGTACTTGATGCTGTCTTTAAAGATCGTTCAGAAATTTCAGGAGGTCCAAAGAGTAGTGCCAGATTGTTAACTGGGGCTGGCTAGGGGGAAACACACAACTCAATTGGTTACCAGTTTGTTTCTGGGCACAATTCAAGGTGCTAGTTATGACCTATAATGCTCTATTTGACTCGGGTCCAAACCTTTTAGCAGATTGTATCTCCCTCTCTGAACTTGCCTGGATCTGGGATTCCCAGAATAAACCCTTAGTCCCACCACCATTGCAAACACAGTTGGTGGGTATACAAGAGAGGGCCTTTTTGACAGTTGCCCCTGTGATCCAGAACCCTCTTTACAGGGAAACAAGAATAGCTCACTCTTTGCTGTCGTTCTGGCAGCAGACTAAAACTTTATTCAAGCAGAGTGTTTTTAAGAAATACGCTGCGGTGTTGTATGGTCTTAGTGAATTGTTTTTAACAGGTATTTATTTATTTATTTATTTTTAAATTGCATTTCAATTGCATTGTTTTAATAATTGTCCTAGTTTAATTCTATTTTTAATGCTACTTTTTTGTTTTTAATTGTATATGTTTAAGGTTGCAAACTGCTTTGGGACTTAGTTTCTGAAGATAAAAGTGGGGTAATAATGATGATGCCTATGTGATACCGGAGAGCTGTCTGAAACTCATATTATGGCAGTGCTTGACTAATGGCAGGCGGAGGAAAAGCAATTAGGTAACCCAACAAAATGCCTGCCTACTAGAAGAATTTCTTGGAGACCTCCCATGAGTATTTTTTAAAAGTGCAGCCAGCTGAACTCTGGGTGTGGCTGAGGGAGGCTTTTAAGATTTAACCCTGAAGGAAGAAGATTGCTAGAAACAGGTCTTTTACCTGCTCTAGTCCCTGTCTTACATAGTAGAAAATAACATTTTGTGCTTTGACAATAGCCTGAAAATACATTTGAGCTGTGCATATTTGAAATGTTTAGAGGAAATTTTAGGAAACAAGTTACAGATTAGCAAAGGCAAATGTACCTCCCCAGACCCTTGATCATTTTAGTTGCCCTCCTCTGGATGAATTCTAGCTTGACAACATCGCCCTTCAATTGTGGTGCCCAGAATTGGACACAGTATTCTAGTTGTGGTCTGAACAAGGCAGAATAGAGGGGTAGCATGATTTCCCTGGATCTAGACACTATATTCCTATTTATGCAGGCCAAAATCCCATAGGCTTTTTTTGCTGCCACATCACATTGTTGGCCCATATTTAAGTTGTTGTCCATAAGGCCTCAAAGTTCTCCTATTACTTCCTTCAATCTGTAGTCTTCTGTTCTGTTTCCTTACACAAGAAATCCCAGAAGTAATTTGCTGTTGCCTTCCTCTTATTATAGCTATAGCAGGGCTTCTACCTGTTGGTCTTCCTTTCAAGTACTAACCAGGCCTGATCCTGCTTAGCATCCAAGTTCAGATGACATCTGGAACCTTCATGGTATTTAGGCAATTAGTCTTAGAATTACAATGGCTTTTTTGCCACTGTTTGTGGGAGGCAAGCCGGCAATGTTCAAAATCAAAAACACTCTTCTTCTTCCTTCGCCACAATCTTCCCTCTCTTATTACTCCCTCCCTGCCCAGGTTGCTATGAAAGGATCAGATCACTGTGATCCAAGGTTTACTTGCTGTAGTTGATACATTGCAATCAAGCTGCAAGTTGTCTATTTCAGCTTTTTGAATGTTGCTGTTGTTTTTGAAAGAAGTAATCACAACATGAAGAGGTACTCAGGCAGCAAACAAGTTGTTCAATTTTCTGTGTTGGGCTGATTCTAAACTGGTTACATAAGATGTAAATTGCATCATACCAAAGGACCCATTTACTGTCTTAAAACTGGAATGGACCAGTGTACTGCTATAATCATAAAATATGGAATAATGCTTCATGCTGTTTAAAGGAGGAGACTGTTATTTTCCCTCTCAGCTGAGAAATGGCATGACAATAACCCTGTAATGCCCTGGAACTGCAATCTGATAAGCAGATTAGTTTTCAGAAATGCATTCATACAGCAGTTAAGTTCCTTTATTTATTTATTTATCTCCACTGGATATTTATTTTCAAATAAATGAACGCAGTTGGTGGACTAACAATTCTGGCTTTGCAGAGTACATCAGCCATTATGGGCAGCATCATAAATAATGCTTCCGCATAAGATCTAAGTGATACAGTTGCCCAATATGATAATCTGCTAGTGTAAACGTTTCCTTTTTCAGAAATACATGTACTGAATCACAAAGCTTTTCAGTACAAGGAAGCAAACAATTTAGTATGGTATATACTTTATATAGGAAATGTCTTTTATTTCTGGATTGTGATACTAATTCACATCATTTCTGTTGCATACCAAATAGAGGGATCTTTCTAAATAGCTGGGAACTTCTAGATGCACTTCATGAGCATCTAAACATCCAGCACATATGATTGAAATCATATGGCTATTTTTCTGAATTCTAGTTTATATAAAGAGTTAATGTGGAATGAAAGCATATGATTGGCTAGTGGAAATGTTAAAGTTACCATTCAAACAGGTAACTTTTCCCAGTTCTGACTTGAGTACAGGCTTGCTTCACTTTGGCTTAAAGAAATATTTCAATTGACCACATAATAGTTGCCACAACATATTTGCCCCCATTTCTGCCCCCCCTCCCAGTCAGTACCTTTCATTTCTTTATGTGTATTGCAGCTTGCTGGGGCTCTTTCTGATCCCTCCTACATCCTAGGTGGTAAAGCAGTTTTAAAACAAAAATTCAAATTGAGTCAGCTGGGTCTTCTCCCTCTTGTCTCCTCAGAAGTAGGAGACAGAAAGCTCCAAACCCAGGCAGCTCTGTTTGCATTTCTTTTTTAAAATTGTCTTAACTCCAAGGAGAAAGCTTGGCCTGGGGATTTTTCTTCTCCCTCCTCAGTGGTAAGACAGTTTTAAAACAGAAATTTAAATGGAATCAGCTGGGTCCTCCCTTCCTGTCTCCTTAGAAGTAAAGAGAAAGCCCCAGATCAAGGACATTAATGGGGTCCACTGGATCAATTTGCCAGCCTCTCTGGTGAATGGGGGGGGGGGGGCAGTGGGGCAATCCATTCTACCTTGCTGTGCTACTTCCTTTCGAGGTGGCCTCATTGTTCTTAACAGAAAACAGGGAGGCTCCTATGTTGGCAGCACAGCATTGTAGGACACTGCCACAATAGCTGAGACACTGGAAGTGAGGCTATGTCATGTGATGGGTGGTGTGGGGCTTCATGGCTCAACTGGGGCAGAAGTGTCCTAGGATGCTGAAATTTCTTCGTGTGATGAAGTTGCAAGTCAGCTCTGTTTGTATTTCTTACCTTCAAGGGGTAGGCTTGATCTGGGGGCTCTTCCTTCTGCTTCCTCATATGTAAGAGAGGGAGAGCCCTGAACCCAGCTGGCTCTGCTCAATTTTTTTCTTTGCATAATGCTGCACCCCTTTTTTTGACAAAAAGGGATAAAAGTGTGAATTATGGTAGCTGAGGCACATGTGTTTCCAAACAGCTACTCTGTGAACTATACCTGGAGGACGTATAGCACCTAGAGAGGAGAATAAGGGCCATGCAGGTTCTTTCCTTCCCTGCCACCAGATATAACAGTAATGGCAAGTGATAGTATACAGGAAGACAAAATAGGAACCGAGCAGAGATTGCCCACATCATTCTGATGACAAAGATGTGAACACCTCAGGAGCTCATGATTAAAGGCGATTTCCCTATGCAACAACAAAAAAATGGTGATGATGATGTGCCTGGAGATGGGTGAAGTTGGTTCAAAGAAAGTGGTCAGCACACAGTTTTCTGATGGGAACTTTTTTACTTAAGGATAATGCAGAAGAAGTTTTGTGAGGTTAGAACCATTGGATAATGTGGGATTACCTTAAATCAGGGGTCCCCAAACTTTTTAAGCAGAGGGCCGGTCCACAATCCTTCAGACTGTTGAGGGGCCAAATTATCATTTGAAAAAAAAATGAAAAAAATCCTATGCACACTGCACATATCTTATATGTAGTGCAAAACAACAACAATAACAATGAAAGACCAATACAATATTTAAAAATGAAAACAATTGTAACCAACATAAACCTATCAGAAGTGTGGGCCTGCTTCTGGCCAATGAGATAGTCAGGTTAATTAGGATTGTTGTTGTTGTTGTGTCTTCAAGTCATTTCAGACTTTGGCTGAGCCTAAGTCTAAAATTAATTATTTATTTACTGCATTTATTTACTACATTTATATCCCACCCTTCTCACCCCGAAGGGGACTCAGAGCAGCTATATGTACATACAATATATTATTGTCACAGACAGAACGCCACCAAGTAAAGTTCAACACAGTTTATTAAAGTTACAGAACTAAAAAATGCCCGTAAGAAACAAAGGACTAGGCAAACACTTGCCTTCAATGTGAAAAGATACAAAAAGACTCCGCTGGTACTAAAAACAGGAGTTTAAACAGGAGTTTAATCCGGGTTAAATCAAAAAATGCTTACTTCAGCCTGGCAATTTAAACAAACAAAAGTTGATAAACAAAGATTCAATGTAACACAAATAACTGGCAGCAGATTCCTCTCTGCTACTCAAAAGCTACAATTGAGTAACTAAGGTTGTTACTCCTCCGTGCAACGAGCGAAATCCGGGTTCAGGCACATCAATCAGGGTAGCAACGGTCAGCAGGGTCCCAATCCGGTCCGGGGTCGAAAGCCAGGTACAGATGTCTTTAGTTCACAAGATCCACCGATAGCCACAGAAGGGATAGTCCGAGGTCGTAGTCAGTCAGTCAGTCCAGCGTCAATCCAGAGTAGGCAATTAATGTCCGTCAAAAAGACGACGGAGGTCCAAGCTATCAAGATTAAACACAGGTTGCACAGAAAAAGCCCACACAGTTCCTCCCGCCCAGTGTATGCCCAGTGTCCTTGGTAACTTACGTATTCAGCAAACGAATCACACCCGTCTTCAGGAAGTTCCCCAACAAGAGCCCAAGCGTTCGTCCAGATTACCTTGCCCAACGCAATTAGCCATTGTGTGATGACTCATGGGCCATGTAGTCCCGTTCCTAGTGCTGTTGTGAATGATGAAGAGGAAAACTTGGGTTTTCCACCATTTCAGCCAGAAAAGGAACTATCCCAGCCAGAAATTGAGCCTTTGCACCTGCAGGAGGCTTGTCTTCCAGAAATCTGCCAAACAAGCCCTGAGTCGAGTTCTCCCCCTTTTTCGCGCCGTAATTATTATCTCCAGCAAAAAGGAGTGCAACAAGCTAATCGCAGGAGTTTGAGAATTGCAGCAAAGCATTCAGATGATTAAGCCTGCTGCCATGAGAAATTTTAGGGAGTCATACATCTGGACACAGAGATTGACTTTCGTTTCTGATTCCCCAGAGAAGTGTTCTCTGGTGGGAAAACGAGGCCTATTTAGGTTCCTTGCTCCCGAAGGAATCTTGCGGAGTCAATTCGTCAGCTACCGGAGCAGCGTGTGTGGACAGCTACTCCTGTTTTCAAGCCTTTGTTCCTGTTCCAAGCCTTCGTTCTCAGCCTTGTTTTCTCCCCGGATCTTGCCTTGTTTCCCGGACCTCGCCAAGTAATTACCACGGATCTTGTTCTTGCTCCTCGTTTCCTTGTTGCCTTGAATCAAGCTTTGTGTGCCAAGAATCAAGTTATTTCCTAGCCTTGCTCAAGTTCATGGACTAAAGGACCTTGTCATCTCCCCTCACTTGCTTGGCAAGTGAGTGTTTCGGTTATTGGATTACAACTTTGGACCTTAATATTTCATATTGGACATTGCTTTTTTGGACTAATTTTGACCTTTCCTGAAAGGTCTACTTCTGGACTATTTCCTATACTTGTTTTTATTAACTTTATATATTTCCTTAATAAAGATATTAGATAGATTCTGGCCTCTGTGTATGGTTATTGGTGCTCTGCAGCCTGGGTCGTGACACATTGATTCTAGACCCCATTTTATGCCAGTTCACAACTCCTCATCGCTGTCAGCTGCTATCCTAATTCCAGGTGCCTCATCATCATCATCCTCATCAGAGCTAAAACACCTTTGACTACGCCCCACAGCATCCCCAGCTGTGGATCCCGTTCCATCCCTCCAGCCCGTCCACGGGTCCGATCCTGCAACCCGCCAGTCGCCTCCCATGCTATCATTGCCGGCGGCACCCAAATCCTCCCTCCCACGAGTCCATTCCATGTCATCCTCCTCTGAGCTAACCATCTCTTCCTCCATTCCCTCGGTAAAACCCTCAAAGGAGTCTTCGTCTGTTGGTTCTGCAAATAAGTCCCGGAGTCGTTTCCTTTCGCGCTCCTCAAGAGAGTCTGACTCTCGAGGAGTCTTACGACCTCGTCTCCTAGTATCGGAGCCAGAAGGCTCAACCATAACACTATCCCCTCTCACAAAGGCCTCCTCCTCCAAAGGTGGAGTCACAGCAGTGATCTCCTCGGCTACAGTGTTACGGCGCCCAGAAGTATCTAACTTCAATAAAGAACGATGAAAGACAGGGTGAATCTTAAAAGAAGATGGCAAGCGCAATCTAAATGCCACAGAAGAAATCTTTTTAGCAATAGGAAAAGGTCCCAAATACCGTGGCGCAAACTTTCCCCCAGCATGTTTAATATATTTAGAGGATAACCAAACTAGATCCCCTTCCTCCAACTCCTCCCCGGCTTGTCTATGGCGGTCGGCTTGAGTCTTCTGCGCTGCCTTAGCTTCTAATAACAACCGACGAGCAACATCATGTAAGGCAGCCATTTCAGAGGAACGGTACACCGGATCAGAGGAAACCACATTGGTTGACGGCGCCACCCCTCCCCGCGGATGGAAGCCATAAGTTAATTCAAAGGGTGTGTGTTGACTAGACGTATGTACAGCGTTATTATAGGCGAATTCAGCCACCGACAACCATTTTACCCAAGCACTTGGTTGTTCTAGACAGAAACAACGTAAATACTGCTCCAACAATCCATTAACCCTCTCCGATTGACCATCCGTTTTTGGATGAAAAGCAGAGGAGACATTTAACTTGGTTCCCAAACACTCATGGAAATGCCTCCAAAAACGAGACACAAATTGAGGAGCTCTGTCAGAGATAATAACCTCAGGAGCCCCATGCAAGCGGAAAATATGCTTGGTAAATAGTAAAGCCAATGTAGGAGCCGCTGGAATTGTAGAACATGATATAAAATGAGCCATTTTAGAAAATAGATCCACCACCACCCAAATGCATGTATAACCCCCAGACCTAGGCAAGTCAGAAATGAAATCCATGGAAATAATCTGCCATGGCCTCTCAGGAACAGGCAAGGAAGATAATAATCCCCTAGGGCGCCCGACAGGCGTCTTACTCTGCTGACATACTGCACAGCTATCACAAAAACGAAGAATGTCCTGTCGCATTTTAGGCCACCAATAGTTTCTAGTAATGAGTTGTACAGTTTTAAACCTGCCAAAATGCCCAGCCATCGGTTCATCATGATGTGCCCTAATGACTTCCAACCTGAGTGCCCCCGCCGGTACATAAACTTGTCCATTACGTACCAATACCCCCTCCTGGTCCTGTAAATGAGGCAGCATAGTACGAGTCCCTACTGAAAGTAACATGAGTTGTTCTTGAGTCCAGTTATCGTCCTTCTGAGCCTCTAGAATTTGAGCGTGTAAACCAGCCTCGTTTTCTACCACGCATAAAGAGGCAATAGGCAAAATTGTCTGACACACAGTCTGCTCGCAAGTTTTAAACTCAGGCTTACGAGATAATGCATCCGCCCGTAAGTTTACCTTCCCTTCCACAAATTGAACCTTAAAGTTGAACCTAGAGAAAAACAAGGCCCATCGAATCTGACGTTGATTCAATTTCTTGGCAGTTTGTAAATGTTCTAAATTCTTGTGATCAGATCTGACCACAATTTGATGACGTGCGCCCTCTAACCAGTGCCGCCACACCTCAAAAGCCACCTTGATAGCCAACAATTCCTTTTCCCAGATGGTGTAATTTTGTTCAAAAGGTGTTAGTTGTCTGGAGTAAAATCCACAGGGACGCAAGATCCCTGATGAATCCCTTTGAGATAATACAGCCCCCAACGCATAACTAGAAGCGTCTGCTTCTACTATGAACGGTCTATCAATGTCTGGATGGATTAGTATATTATCAGCTTGGAAACTAGATTTCAACTGTAGAAACGCATCGTGAGCCTCCCGTCCCCACACAAACGGTTGCTTTTTACGCAAGAGTTGCGTTAAAGGTACAGTGAGTTTGGCAAAGTTTGGGATGAACTCTCGATAGTAATTAGCAAACCCCAAAAATCGTTGTACATCTTTTTTAGACTTGAGTTCTTGCCACGAGTTGACCGCGTCAACTTTGTGCGGGTCCATTTTTAGTTCCTTTCCCGAAACTACATGTCCCAGGAACTCAACTTCAGACACGTGAAATACACATTTGGAAGCCTTAGCAAAAAGCCCATTACCCCGTAGACGTTGTAATACCTGCTTCACATGCTGCTGGTGTTCCTTTTCATCCTTAGAGAAAATTAATATATCGTCCAAATAAACCACTACAAATTGATCAATTAAATCCCTAAATACATCATTTATGAATCTTTGAAAGACAGCAGGTGCATTGCATAATACGAATGGCATTACACGGAACTCGTGACATCCGAAACACGTGTTAAATGCCGTCTTCCATTCGTCACCTTCTCGTATTCTAATCAAGTTATACGCCCCCCGTAGGTCAAGCTTGGTAAAGATCTTAGCCCCTTGCACTCTCGATAGTAATTCCGAAATCAAAGGTAGCGGATATCTATCACGAATGGTGTGCTTGTTGAGAACCCGATAGTCACATACTAGTCTAAGCTCCCCTGTTTTTTTTTAGCTACAAAGAACACAGGTGCAGCAGTTGGAGAGCAAGATGGGCGAATAAACCCTTTAGCTAGGTTCTCGTCAAGAAATTCCCTCAAGGCTTGTCTTTCTGGTACTGTTAAAGCGTACAACCTTCCTGCTGGTAACTTAGCGCCTTCTATTAATCTAATCACACAATCGTATGGTCTATGAGGCGGCAACTTATCCGCTTCCTTCTTACAAAACACATCTTGAAATTCCCTATATTCAGCGGGCACTCCCTCCATGTCAATCTGAGAAGAGTTTAAAGCAAAACATTCCTGCCTTTTAAAAGCTATAGTACGCTTCACCCAATCCACTTGAGGATTTACTAAAGTTAACCAATCCATTCCCAGGATTACATTGTATCTTGGTAACCGTGTAATGTCCCATACAAACTTTCCAGTTACTCCTTGTACCTCCCACGTTATTTCTGAGGTTTCACGATTAACCACCCCAGACTCCAGTAGTTTCCCGTCCGCTCCTTCCACCCATATATCGCATGCTTTACGTACTGTAGGAAGCCCATGCTTCCTCGCAAACCCAACATCCACATACGAGACCGTAGCCCCTGAGTCCAGCAGTGCCAGAGTAGAAGCAAGTTCTTTTCCCCCAACAGATAAAGAAATGGGTACAAAAACATGTTTCTTCCCCTCAAGTGACTGCTTTATAAGCCCTAATGCGTTGGACTCACGTCGCATTAGGGCTGACCTTTTCCCGAAAGCTGAGAAGGCTTAATATTACAATTCCTAGCAAAATGCCCAGCAGTCCCGCAATATAAACACAATCCCAATTGCCTTCTACGGTCTTTTTCTGCCGTTGACAATTTTCTAAACACCCCGAGTTCCATAGGCTCCTCCCCCTTTGCCACAGGTGCCCTAGGCGCAGATACAGATGGCGCATACATTGCCCTAGACTGTTTGCGAGATTAAACCGGGCGTCCAAACGCAAAACTTTAGCCACCAAAGCGTCCCAGTTTTCTGCTGGCTCTAAACGCGCCAATTCATCCTGGAGATAATCATTCAAGCCAGCAATAAACAAAAGCATAAACGCATTCTCCCCCCAGTCTAGTTGATGACGAAAAGAGTTAAACTTATTTAAATAGTCCAAAACAGACCCCTTTCCCTGTTTTAACTGATAAAGAGCCCAGCTAGCATTCTCCATACGGAGGGGATCCCCAAAAGTATAAGATAATAATTTCTTGAAATCATTTAAATTGTCCTTGACTGGGTCATTTCCCAAAATCAAATTAGTGGCCCATTGTCCCGCAGGTCCGGTCAACAGACTCAAAATAAATGCCACCTTGCTGGTGTCCGTAGGAAAAGCTTGTGCGCTAATCTGAGAAAAATAAAGTTCAATTTGCGCCAAAAAAGTGGGCAATTTGTTTCGAGACCCATCAAAACGTTCAGGAGTCATTACATGTCCTTTAGCTGGCTGTGCTGCTTGTGCAGCGTAAAATGCAGCCTGCGGCTGGTCAAAACGGGCCTTAAGCTCCTCCATCGTCTTCTTGACATTAATACCTTACTAGAAAAACTTTTTTCGGGCGTTGGGCAATCTGTCACAGACAGAACGCCACCAAGTAAAGTTCAACACAGTTTATTAAAGTTACAGAACTAAAAAATGCCCGTAAGAAACAAAGGACTAGGCAAACACTTGCCTTCAATGTGAAAAGATACAAAAAGACTCCGCTGGTACTAAAAACGGTTCAAAAGATAAACCGGATTAAACAGGAGTTTAATCCGGGTTAAATCAAAAAATGCTTACTTCAGCCTGGCAATTTAAACAAACAAAAGTTGATAAACAAAGATTCAATGTAACACAAATAACTGGCAGCAGATTCCTCTCTGCTACTCAAAAGCTACAATTGAGTAACTAAGGTTGTTACTCCTCCATGCAACGAGCGAAATCCGGGTCCAGGCACATCAATCAGGGTAGCAACGGTCAGCAGGGTCCCAATCCGGTCCGGGGTCGAAAGCCAGGTACAGACGTCTTTAGTTCACAAGATCCACCGATAGCCACAGAAGGGATAGTCCGAGGTCGTAGTCAGTCAGTCAGTCCAGTGTCAATCCAGAGTAGGCAATTAATGTCCGTCAAAAAGACGACGGAGGTCCAAGCTATCAAGATTAAACACAGGTTGCACAGAAAAAGCCCACACAGTTCCTCCCGCCGTCTATGCCCAGTGTCCTTGGTAACTTACGTATTCAGCAAACGAATCACACCCGTCTTCAGGAAGTTCCCCAACAAGAGCCCAAGCGTTCGTCCAGATTACCTTGCCCAACGCAATTAGCCATTGATTCTAGACCCCATTTTATGCCAGTTCACAACTCCTCATCGCTGTCAGCTGCTATCCTAATTCCAGGTGCCTCATCATCATCATCCTCATCAGAGCTAAAACACCTTTGACTACGCCCCACAGCATCCCCAGCTGTGGATCCCGTTCCATCCCTCCAGCCCGTCCACGGGTCCGATCCTGCAACCCGCCAGTCGCCTCCCATGCTATCATTGCCGGCGGCACCCAAATCCTCCCTCCCACGAGTCCATTCCATGTCATCCTCCTCTGAGCTAACCATCTCTTCCTCCATTCCCTCGGTAAAACCCTCAAAGGAGTCTTCGTCTGTTGGTTCTGCAAATAAGTCCCGGAGTCGTTTCCTTTCGCGCTCCTCAAGAGAGTCTGACTCTCGAGGAGTCTTACGACCTCGTCTCCTAGTATCGGAGCCAGAAGGCTCAACCATAACAATTATATTATTAGCTTAACACAATATTAGCATTATATATTACTATATTGAACTATACCACTATACTATTTTATAATATGTAATACATAACATATAATTAATATTATTATATGGTATTACTATTAGTATAATATTGTATAACATAAGATTATTATCAATATTATATGTATATACAATATATTATATTATTGAAACTGATATAAAAATATTATATTATAAAACTGAGGGTGGGGGCCAGGTAAATGACCTTGGAGGGCCACATCCGGCCCCCGGGCCTTAGTTTGGGGACCCCTGCCTTAAATAATGCACACAATTTCACTGTGGGAGCAGGTCCTGAATCTTCATTTGGGCCTTGAACATAATACGTCTGCTTTGTATAATAACTTTTTCCATTATCTTTCTCTGGGGATGAGAAAATGTTACTTGCCCAAGATCACCCAGTAGGTTTCTTTGACTAACTATGGATCTGAACCCCGAACCTAGTATAGTTTGAGTCCTAGTCAAGCTTTTATAGCATGCTGGCTCTCCCCAGCTCTTAGGTCCCTGAAAGAAATGTAGGCTTGGCTTCTGAGCATTATGTATTCGTACTCCACCATCCCCAGAATTACTCCTCTGTCACAAATATTTTTTTGAAATTACTAGCTAAAAGAGAAATTATTCTCTCAGCTAAATTTATGGAAGTTTAATTCTTTTCAGTGTCTATATCAAATTACAACAGGATCATTTCTCTTCATGGCATATAACATTTCAGATGACAGGACAAAAAAAGAGAAAATGAAATAAGTGCACAATTATTGCTGGGATGAACAAAAACATCATTTAATAATACAGGAAACAAAAACATTGACACGTTTGATTGAAGTCCCAGACTTTCAGCTTGAGACAGGATGTCATTATCACCAAGCTAAATGGGCTTTTTGCCACCCAGCCTTATGGCTCTTGTTACATTGCCGAAGTACAGGATCTCTTTAGTTCATAATTCAGTTCCATGTAAGCTGGCTTATGCATGTAACTGTGCTTTATATTTAAAGTAATATATCACGCAGGTCTTGCCTTTGAAACTGAGGAAGGCTGGGCAGCTAGGATCTTAAAAAGGACAGTGCTTGCAAACACCATCAGATGAAATAAGTTTCTTTTCATAAGAATATGAAAAGAAAGTTTCAAAATTAAAACAGGGTTTCTCTAATCCTGCTTTTCTCTCTCTCTGCTGTATTGTGCATCCTGGAAGAGAGATATGTTTGCCCAGTACTATATGCTGGAGTACATGTGAAGGAATACTGATTCAAATCTCCACTCAGCCATTGATGTCTCTGAGAGATCTTGGAACAATATAAACTCTTGGATTACTATACCTCACAGATTTGTTGAGAGGATAAAATGAGTGTCATGCATGTTCACTTTCAACTCATTGGATAAATGATGTAATAAATAAGTGTTCAATGCCTTTATCATAAATAGATGCTTATTGTCCTCAGCTCCTGACATGATGAGAATCTTCCACATTTTTCTCAAGCTTCAATTGTTATGTCAGATTCAAACAGAGAAGAACAAAAGTCACTTTTCCTGCTATATCACAGAATAATTTTTCAAGCATTTTTGGAAATTTGTCATCACGTTCAAGCTTTTGCTAAAAAAAAAGAAAAGAAACGAAAACAGAAAATGATAACATATACCATGAACAGTAGTGGCTTCCATGAACCCATTTACACTACAAAATTATAGCACTATGATTCCACTTAAATTGCTATGGTTCTAGCCTATAAAATCCTGGAATATGCAATTTAGGGAGAAGTGCTTAGAATTCTCAGCCAAAGCATTCTAGTGCATCACCAAACTACATGTTCCAGAATTCCATAGGATATATATGACATTTGAAGTGGAGTAATAGCATTATAATTGGATAGCATGAATGTGACCCATCTTGTTTTTGTGTCTCCCTGAGATAAAGAGAGAACAGTGTTAGGAAACAAAATATGAAGTTACCCAGCTTAGTGATTTAATCTAGCAAATGTTTACTGCTAGCAGGTGAAAAACTCTTGTGCAGAGCACCGCTAAAGGTAATGAGAGTTATGGCTCTGCCACAGGAGTCATGTCTCTTTTCCACTCTTCATGCACATGTGGTATATTCATATTATTATTAGTGCATCGTGATGGTATGCATATTTACCTAAAGAAAGAGTGGAAAGGATATGTGGATCAAAATGACACATATATACCAGAAGATAGGAGGGTTCTCTGATAAACTCACTCGTGAAATTTGACAGCACTAGAAATAATGTACCTAGTGGGGGAAAAGAGTACATGCTTTATTTTAGAGAAGATTTGTATTTCTAGGGGGCTTCAAGGAATGTGAATCTGTGCATTTTGCTTTAAAGAAAAAGTGCAGTGAAAGCAACCTTTTTCACTAATGCTGTCCCAAATTCCATGGTAGCAAGGAAAATGTAACTTATAGAATTTTAACTCAAAAATGGTGGTGGGCCACATGAGTCCTATAGGCTCATAGAGTCCTATGAATTTTGACTCCCTCTGATCTAAATGTTAAGAAGAAGAGAGACGAAAGACACATTTGTGGCAGCTCTACAGTGTCTATAACCACTAGTTAAAGCCCTGGGCTTCAAAGGGCTTTGTTATGACTAGCTTGAATTGGTGTGACATTGGGACTTGGTGTGGATAGCTCATGGTGGGAACAGAAACAAAAAGATCACTATAAGACCCTATGCTCATGAGACCATACTATTAAGTCTTGTTTGACTCAGCATAAGGAGTCAGCTTGCCCCCCCCCCCCAAACAGTTTGAGGTCACTTGGCTTGAAAGGTTTGAGAACCCCTGCTCTAGGCAATTCCCCCAACCTTCCTGCCCTATAAAAAGGTTATAGCTAGGCTGAATTGTTTGTTCAAGATACTCAAAATGTGACTTTTTAAAAATATGCAAATTCAAATATTAATTAATTAATGCATTAACCAATTAATTCTTATCAAGATAGCATTCTGGTGCCTTTAGCAGCTTCTCAATTTCCTGCAGTGCTTGAAAGTTCAAAATTCCCCTTATTCCAAATCTTCCCAATTTCATATATAATGAATATAAATTATTTGAACATTTCACACTTCAAGCAATGGGTGATAAAACATTCTTATTTCTGATCAAGCAAGATAGGCCTATGATATTTGGAGGTTATGCAATTTTGGAAGAAGGGATTATACATATTACTCACACATATACGGTGCATCATCCAGAATTGATTATATATTTGTAACAAAATGGTTGGTCATAAATTAAAAGTGGTAATATTCTCGACAGTGTTCTCCAATCACAACTCGATGCTAGTATATCTAAAAGGGGATCATGGGGAAAGGAAAGCATGGAAAATGAATGATTTTACTTTGAAAGACCCTATAATTAAAGAAAGGATAAGGACAAGAATTAAAACATTACTCAAAAGAGAATTTAAAGGATGAGATGAATGAAAAGATTGTCTGGGACACAGGGAACACAGTGATTAGAGGCTTATTAATATAGTAAAATACAAGGCAGTACAAAGAGAAAAATAAAATACAAATGGAGATTTTAATTAAAATCACTGCTATAGAAAAAGAATTAGATGATAATAATGAAATAAGAGGAAATTTCAACAAGAATTGGCTAATTTACAACAGCAATATGAATTGCTAATTGCAAATAAGATCAAAAAGAAAATTATGTACAATAAACATTTTTTTAAAAAAAAATGTGAATAAACCAGGGAAATTGTTAATGTGGCAATTGAAGAAAAATACGAAACAACAATTTATTGTTAAAATAAGGAATAAAGGAGAAACAATCACAGATATACAGAGCATTCAGAAAAATTTTGAAAATTATTACAAGAATTTATATCAAAACTCCCAGACCAATTATAAAAAGATAGATAATATCTGGAGGATATTAGGTTTACAAAGTTCTCAGAGGAAATGAACTCAGATTTAGATAAAGCAATCATATTGGAGGAATTAGGTGGGGCTATTGAGAAATCTAAAATAGATAAAGCTACTGGTCCAAATGGGTTTTCAGCCAAGTATTACAAGGAATATAAAAGAGGAATGGCTCCCAATTGTAGAAAGGTGAGATTCCAGACTCTTGAGCGGAGGCAGATATAGTTCTCATTCCAAAACAGGATAGAGATGCAGAACAAGTGAAGAACTATAGGCCAATCTCATTACTAAATTGCAATTCTAAACTATTTGCAGAGATTTTAGCAAACAGATTAAAAGAATTTTGGCTAAAATTATAAAGATCAAGTAGGCTTCCTCCCAGGGACACAATTAAACCAGGATGTAAGAACGATTTTATAACAGAGGTAGTTGAGCAAGATCCCAACAAAGAGATTGCATTGTTATTTCTCAATGCTAAGAAAGCATTTGATAATGTTCAATGGGAATATATGGAAAATGTCCTGTCTCAATATGGGGTGGGCCAGCAATTTAGAAATGTGATGGATGCAATATATTCTAACCAAAAAACAAGACTAAGGCTAAATGGCCAACTGTCAAATTGGATAGAAACGCAAAAAGGAACAACACAAGGTTGCCAATTGTCACCACTTTTGTTTTGTTTCTCTATCCATTGACTATTTTAATTGCCTCTAATTGTTTTTAATTGTATGTTATTATTCTTTTTAAATGTCTATTTTAATTTTGTATTGCTTTTAAGGCATTGAATAGCTGCATATCTGTAAAGCCGCCTTGAGTCCCCTTTGGCGTAGAGAAAGGCAGGATAGAAATATCGTAAGTAAATAAATAAATAAATATTTTTAGAATTATGAGACGAATTGTGACTATTACTCTTCAGAGAAAAGGCAGAGAGAACAAACTATCTGACTTAATATACTGTCAGTTAGTGGCCACTGACTAACAGCATATTAAGATGTAGTAGACATCTGTGTTAATTCTTTAGCATAACAAATTGCAAAAGATAATTAAAAGGGCTGTATAGGTCTTCGAACACCAAAAGTTCCCAGTACATATGATAAAAAACGCTGTATGATTAAGAGTTATTCTTGAAGAAAAATGCTGCAGGTCCTCATGAAAATGGTTAAATGATTTATGATCGTTCACAAGCATTGCCAAGTATTGATGAATTATTGCTCCCATGAGCCCTTACCATTGTCCAGGCTAGTTGAGGGTGACATGACAGCCTAACAAAAGCAAACAGGATATAAATTCTAAAAGAACACAATATTTAAGGGCTCACATATACCCAAGCCCTGATGCAGGCATGTCACTCCTATGACAATTAGAGCAAACTGTTTTGCTGTAGATGTGGAAACCTGTGGCCCTTCAGTTGCTAGACTGGAATTCTGAGCATTGGCATCACTGGACATATGATGTCTAGGACAACAGAAAATAGAGTCCATTTCAAGAAGAACTACAGTATACTTCTGAGCTTTTGGGAAAGTGGAATGACCCCTAGTTTTTTTGATATATGGATAGCTGGATCAGGCTGAATCTGGGGCAATCTAGTGTCCACACAACCAAAGATCCACTGTTGTTTAGCTATCCAAAAGCAACTTCCTGGCAGGGACTTGCTGTTGATGTCACTTCTGGTGAAGTCACAACATGGCACCCAGCGATGTGATAACCCCATTTTAATCCCGCCAGAAGCGATATTGCCAGAGAGCTATTCTGGCCAGTGAAACAACAGTGGCGGTTTCAGAAGGGCAGGGCACTGGTGCTGATGCTTCCTTTAGTATATTGGGGGCAGCTCCAGAGCAGACTATTCCAAACTGTATCCAGATTATTTTGCCTGGTAAAGGTGCCATGAGATACCTTTGCATACTAATATTCCAGACACAGTTGGCAATTCAACATAGTGTGAGTGTAAGTTCTGGTCAGCTAGGAAGTAGAATGTGTTTTAATTCAGATAAAGTTTATGAAGGCTACAACTGCAACACAATAAACTATGTATAGTGAGCCAGCCTAATATTGTTTACATTTAAATAATTATCTCAAAATAAAACATTTACGATACTTTAACTTCTTTTGCCAGGAGAGATGCTGAGTTTCATATCTTTGAAGACACTCATCCCCCCCCTTTAAGAATCTCCCCATTTCCTTCAAAACCACAAGAGAGGAAAAGTAAATGACGGAACAATACTGTGTGTAAGGAAGTCTAGGAGTGACAAAAGAGGACTGATCTGTGTGTTTGGAACATGTTTCTGTGGCCAAAGAAAAAGGAAGGAGTCTCCTGCAATCAAATACCCTACCTATGCAAACTGCAGCTTGCATAGCTTAAAAATAAAACGAACTACAGCTGTTCTATGACATTTCATCTGATATGTCATTTTAATATAACGCAAATACCCCCCACTCCCCCGCCCCACAATAATGATAGCATATCAAGTGGAAACACAGAAGACTGGGTGACTTGGAAGGCATTGAACAGACTGCGCTCTGGCACCATGAGATGCAGAGCCAACCTTAAGAAATGGGGCCACAAAGTGGAGTCCACGACATGCGAGTGTGGAGAAGAGAAAACCACATACCACCTACTACAATGCAGTGTGAGCCCTGCCACATACACAATGGAGGACCTTTTTACAGCAACACCAGCTACTGGTCAAAGGACATTTATTATGATGCCAAGTTTTAAAACTTTGTTTGTGTTTTTAAATACATTACAACTGTACCCCCGGTTTGCTTCTGATACGATAAATAAAGTGGAAACACACCTTGTCTTCCCCCAACACATGATTTTGACTGTAGAAAGGGAATGGTTTCAGTCAGTCCTTGGTTTACAAACATCCAGTGACTCCTAGTTAGAAACAGGGGTGAGACAACAGGAAGTGAGAGGATATCTACCCTTGGAAGGGAAATTCACTCCTGTAAGAGTTATCATGGGGAAAAGGTGTCTCCACTGAAGCTTTATCACAAATCCTTGTTTCCACGACAACCCAATTTTTTTCAGAATCCAATTGTCACAGGGACAGAAAGTGAGGTGAAATATTCTGAATGGGGAACATGGACAGCAAAACAAGTTACAGGAGTGTTAACCCTTCCCTATGCTACCTAAAACCTTAAAAAAATTGGCCGGATTTACACATTACAATGTACCCTTCCAGTAGGCTGTTAGGAATTGTGGGAGCTGAAGTCCAAATCACCTGGAGGGCTGAAGTTTGCCCATGCCTGCTCTAGAGCTTATTTGTTAATAACCTGGAAATTGCCTGTATTTATAGGGGACTCTTCAATCCTGTAACCTCTCACCTGCTATTTAGGAAGGAGCTCATGAACAAGTTTATCATGTGATGATCAGTTTGTGAAAACTAAGCAAGCAATTATTCAAGTCACCAACAGCACAGAAGATTTTTTTTAAAAATGTCCAGATTTCATGTATGTACCTTCTATCTGTTTTGGAGTGGTAGAGAAAAAAATGGGTGGGAATAGCAAGTTCCTATATTTTGATCCATCTCTGCCCTACACCTATTGTACCTTATATCAAGGTACTGTGTTTTTGGGAACTGATGGACACTGTTTGGGTGTTTTCAGCCTACAACTCTCTCCAGTCTTAAACAGCATATAAAATGATAAGGAATTTTGGGAGTTGCATTTAAAGAATACCCCAAAAGCCATACTTGCTCAACTCTTGTTTTTAGACAGAACCTTTAGTGGGCAGGGATTAGAGGGTTCTGGGTTCTGAACACAGAGGAAAGGTGGCACAATAGGACTATTTTTCAGGCCTTCTGTTCTAAGTTACTGTGCACCCATTAGGAGACAAAATGCATCAGCCACTGTAGACCGTGGAACAAAAATCACAATAATTCCCCAAGAAGAACCAGATGTGATCCTTCAGGGCCTGCCAAGGCCACAAATCTTTATGCAATTGGACTATCAAAGGAATATCAATAAACCAAAAGAACTGGCAGCACAACTATGTATTCATTCCCTCTTCCAATAAGTACCAGCTGCACCTACTAATTCCCACACTATCATCCTCCCTGAGCAAATTATTTACAACTACAGCATTATTCAAGCCAATAGGGACAGCACTACCATAGTGGAGGAATAATTCAATACGGAAAGTTTGCCATTATAGCCCTAGTTATTTCAAACCAAAGATAAAACAGAGCCAAAAGAGATTCCTTAGAGGCTAGACAAAAGATGATATAAGAAACAGAGTAACCAATGGCACTTTCTAGTTGGGAGTGATTGTCATGTTGAAGTTTATCAAAAAGAGTGATTCACTAAAGGAATGGCTGAATAGCTATATCACTTCACAATTGCCTCCTAAGAGTTTAATTTATTGCAAGCCAATTTTTGTGTAAATTCATATGTCAGTGTAGGAAGAGGAATCAACTTAAGAAGCAATTTTAATAATAAGTCATAGAATCATAGAGTTGAAAGAGACCACATGGGCCACCTATCCACTGTTTAAAAGTCTCCAAGGAAGGAGCTTCCACCACACTGAGAGGCAGAGAGTCCCACTGCTGAACACCTTTTATAGTCAGGAAGTTTTTCCTAATGTTTCAGGTGGAATCTCCCTTCCTGTAATTTGAACCCATTACTCTGAGTCCTAGTTTCCAGGGCAGCAGAAAACAAGCCTGCTCCCTCTTCCTTATGACATCATTTCACATATTTATGCATGGCTATCATATCTCTTCTCAACCTTCTCTTCTACAGACTAAACATACCCAGGTCCTTAAGCCGCTCCTCATAGGGCATGGTCTCCAGACATTTGTTCATTTCAGTTGACCTCTTCTGGACACCTTCTAGCTTGTCAATATTTCTTTTACATTGTGGTGCTCCGATTTGGACACAGTATTCCAGGTGATGTCTACCCAAAGCAGAATAGAGAGGCACTATGGCTTCCCTTTATCTCAGCAAATAGACTTCAGATATTTTTTGACCTCAACAACTGTACATGCATCTTATGGACCAAGCAGGATGGATGTGCCTCAAATCACCATTTCTGGGTGAATATACTCTCCAACAGATAATAAATGGGATACATATGGGCAAGCAACATCAGGGTGCAGTCAAGATAGCAAAAAATAGCAAAAGTTGTTATCAGGAAAAACACACAAACTAGGAGAAGCTGCAGCAGATTCCTTTTATCTTTGGTAGACTCGACCCAAAGGAATGTTGCAGCTCAACGACATCTGGAGGGTGAACAATATCAGTCTTTTGTTAAAGGAACATATTCTGCTGATAGTACCAATAGCATTTCAAAAGACAATACCCACTTTTGGAGATAGAAAGAATTGTGCTTTGTAGAACCTGTCATTGACACACAAACTATGCATAAAGAAATGGCTCCTATTATTTTTAAAAAAATCCAATCAACCAAAGGTACAATTCAAATTTTGTTGATGTTTTTCTAAGCTGTAAGGCAGAAGTACACAAGGATTCCAGACAGGAAGCGTCCATAGTTGCAGATCATGTATGATTCATAAAGAGCTCTCTCTTTAGGGACAGTCTGTTTTGCATCCTCCACATCATTTCAACCAGAAAAGTGGCCATATGGAGCAAGGAGCATTGTCAACCTGGCACTAGGCACAGAATTAACATTTTTAGCAGCCTGGCCAGCAGCAGATCATTCTTTATATTCAACATATCACCCCATTACATCAGGCAATCATAAAATGGAGCTTAACTGTGCCCAGTTGCCTCAACGTGTCCAGCTGCATTCTGCTACATGTTTAAAACAAGAAAGAAAAAGGGTCACAGTGTCCCATTTCATGGTTAGCAATTTTGGAAAAGTCCTCTTTGCTATGCTGCCTTTACCTACATTTATATGTTGATTGGTTTAATAGGCTTTTAGGTTTGTTTGTTTTTTTATATATATTAATATAATTAATATATTATTTTATATATATATATATTGCTATATTAATTTTTTAATAAAATAAAATAAATGAAATGAAATATGAGAAATCTCAAAATGGCACAGAAAAAAACCTAAGAGAAGGATTCTGTTTTGGACCTGGGAGTCAAAACAGCACCCTGGGGTGAAATAAAACCCAGTCTATTTTCCCCTTAAATACATATATCTCCTACTGAGTAATACTATAGTAATGAATGTTTCTTAAGAGTGAGTCCAATTATATTCACTGGCAAACCCTTGAGTAAACATGGATTGGCTCAGGTTCGATCTTCATGCAAGAATATGTGTATCTCATGCACTTGTGTGCATAGCATGTCTTATAAATGAATTCACAAACACCCTTGGCCTTAAAACATTTTGTTGTGTTAGAATCTAAAACTTAAATTGATATAATTGAGATTGTTACCACTTGATGAATACAATATATTCAATAATATGCAGCCCAAAATAATTTTCACCAAGTTAAACAAACCAACTTTAGTTGTCTACATACCGTATCTATTCATCCCCTTTGTGGCAGGTAATGCCTAAATAAGTGCTGGTGTAATCCATGGTATTCAGAAGTCACACAACAAATTTCATGGGGTCCATATGGCTGCACTAATATACTCCCATTTCTGAAATGCCCCAGGGTATGATGGAGAGCATATCCAAGCAGGCTGCATAAGGAGTTCATTGCTCTCAATGCCGGATTCTGACCATTAAGCCAGATCTCCTTCAAGCCAGTGAATGTGAAAGCAAATCTTCAAGACTCCCCCAAGAAACACTGGATGTGAGCAGAAACTTTCTTGCACACAATTTTCAGGAAAGTTCTCACAAAAGTTAAACAGGCTCTTAAAGGCCGATAAAATTAGTCAGATGAGAGTTGGCATTAAGCCTT
This sequence comes from Anolis carolinensis, assembly GCF_035594765.1. NCBI lineage: Eukaryota > Metazoa > Chordata > Lepidosauria > Squamata > Anolidae > Anolis > Anolis carolinensis. Next base: position 278,264,277 of record NC_085841.1, on the reverse strand, counting down.
GGCATTTTTCTTACTTGAAAAGAAATGTCCAAAGTCTGGAATAAAAAAGACACACACTTTCAATATTTAAAATCATGGACATACGAAGAATTGGCATTTTGAGCCTGTGAGCTTGAGTTACAAGTGATTTATAAGTCACAATAAGGGCTGTGGGGTGAAATATTAGCACAGAATAATTGATTTGCAACTTTAAAAAAAACTCAAAGTCACCTTTTCTTTTTTTCAAAAAGTGAAAAACAAAAATGCCATTTTAATAGTTTTAATTTAGTGTAGGTATACCACCACCATTGGCACTGCCTTTGCAATAGCTTCTGTGAGACAGGAGGCTATGCTGATGGCAATAGTGCTGCTGGTAGCACTTTCCATGTTAGACAGCCTTTTCTTGAGGAACCAGATTAAATGTACAAAATGATCAAATAGCTACTAGGCATCAGCAGTAGAAAGGGGTGAAACATATAGAGGATCTCTCAAAGACAATGGCAGTGACACCATAACTAATGCTTGTTAGTTCTGTGCAGAGGGGGGCAGGCTAAATAGGTTTGGGCCTGAATCAGTTTGAACAAAAAAGATGTGTAGTATTTGGTGGCACTTTTATATAATCTCTGAAAACAGACTGGGGAGGGGGGAGCCGAAAAGCCCAGCAAGACATATAAAGGGAGCCAGATTTTATGGGCTGCTGGAGAGGAGAGAGTTAAGTCTGCAATATACCTGAGGCAGGGATCTGCTGCGGGGCTCCTGGAGAAGATGGGATTATTGCAATATCTTTTTCTCCCTCCCCCGGCAGCAGCAGCGTCTTTTATTTCTTTTTGGAAAGTTTCCTAGGCTTCTCCTCCAGAGAGGGCTCCTCTGGGAACTCGCTATCCCAGCAGCAGTTGCATAAGGCTGCCATTGAAAAATCTCTGACTTCTGCTCAAAGCATGATGGGAGTTGAAGTTTCTCTCTCTGTTTCTCAACCAATAAAAAGTCTGGTGGTTTCCATGCTCTGATTGGCTGAGAATGGATACAACTGGCAACTACAATTCCCAGAACCCTCTCTTGCAGTTTGTCTTGTTTTTAAAAATGTTATGGTTAAAACTTAAAATAATTCTAAAAATCAGTAGATTTATTAATTGTTTTGAAACTTGACAGGCCTGCAGTTGTAAATGGGGTCTAAAACTGAGGTAGGTTTCATGCAGATAAGCCTTAAAATGACTGAAGATTGAGCATTTAAAATTTTCCATTGTAACCAATGGGTCAATCTTTGCCAAATGAAAATGGCAAACCTCTCCCCTTTCGAGTAACTTCCTGGTAAACAGTATGAGGGGTCAGCTGACAATGGTCCTCGAAATGGGATGCCTTTTGGACAAATTGCACATCCCTAATGCTAAACCTTTCATTTACTATGAAAACACTATGATGAAACAAGTCACAGTGTCAGAAGATGACATTCTCAAATTGGATGGCAGTCAACTGGCTACTGGGGTACAGCAAAGGACAACTACAAATAGCACTGTGGCTATTGATGGAATTAGACTCAGGAAAGGAAAATTAGCTGTTGACAGGCTCAGAGGTAAAAAGAAATTCCAAAGTTGCACAATATATAACATAGGAACATGGGATGTGAGAAGCATGAATCAAATGACTTAGTAAAACAGGAAACGGATTAAATGAACATAGCAATACTTGGGGTGAGCAAGCTAAATGTGCAGAGGAGTGGGATCTTTTGATATTTATATAATGTTTTACTCAGGAAATGAAAATCTTAGAAAAATCAAATGGTATTTTCAAGTGAGATATGTAGCACGAGCAGTAAAGGGATATAATGCAAAACCTGACCAAGTAATGTCAATAATAAATAATGCAAAACACAGGAGTCTATGCTGGAGTCCAGGTGGAAATTAACCACACATTAGAACAGAACTTTTTGTTAAATAAATAGGTGTTTAGAATGCAAGAATAAGAAACAGCAGAATCAAAGACTGAAGCATCAGAAATGAAATAGGAGCTTGATTGACTGAATTTTGCAAGGGCAGGAGTTTGTTCATTGTAAACTCCTTTTTCAAGGACTGAAAGAGGTGACTGTACACATTGACATCATCTGATAACCAAATAGAAATCAAGTAAACTACCTAATTGGAAGCAGAAGATGGAAAAGCTCAATTTTCTCTGCATAAAGGAGACCAAGAGTAGGTTGTAGTACTAACAATTCTACTCTGGTTTGTCATCTGCAAAATAATTCTGGAAACCAAAAACACTGTTTAATAGAGCAAAATGTCAAATTCTTCATCGTTTTTGTCATCTGATATAGTTTACATTAAGTACATTAAGGGCTCTATTTCATAGTATCCCCCAACTTTGCTTATTCCCGTTTAAAGTCCTTATAGCATGTTGCTGTGTGCTTTCGCAGCATGTGTCAGGCTATCTTCAAACTTCATTAACTGATCAATGCTCCATCTTTGACATGTCACCTCTATTCTAAAATTTAAATATAGTTATGCTCTTTCTGAATTTTGTTTTCAAATTAAATACCTTTAGGTAATGAAAAACATTGACATAATCATCAACAAGGAAATAATCAACGATGGTGTTGTTCAGTACCACATCTTCATTTTTATAAGAAGAATGCACATTTTAAAGCTTCCAATATATTAATGTTCATGACATTTTAAGCAAGTGAAAAAGTGCTAGTAAAAGTATTTGTTACAGATGATTACAGACTTAAAGATGGAGACATGGCTTGTGACAAAAAATGTGGCTCTCCATAAGGAATTAAGAAGAAAGTTATTGTCTATAACATATCCAGTGAATATCTTGTTAAATTTGAGCCCTGATTTACAAAAATCACAATCAATTCACACAACCTTCTTCTCACATGATCACTGTGCATTTTAGTCAGCTCACTGACTTCCTAGCTTAAAGGCATATGGTGAAATGACTGAAAGAATGAACTCAGCTGGTTTTTGACATAATGCAAGGGCTTGTGTTGACATAGCTGTGCCAATAAATGATCCAGCTGCATATGCAGGATTGTATGAAAATCCAGTTCAGGGTGAATTCAGCATTGGGAGTAGCATACAGACAGCCACTTCACGATGGATTTTCAATCATAAGCTGACTGAGCACTGTGACTGGGATAAGCAGCATAGACATTCACTTTATGTAATAATGACATATTTACTATGCTTTACCAAAGTCCCAGCCTATGAAATATGCCAAAGAAGAGGGAAGCTTTTCAAAGTAGCTTTGAGAATCAATGAAATACCTTTACAGAAGAACTATATTTTCAAAGATTTCAGGGCAAGATTATTCTAGGAACAGCTGACATCAGTGAAGTACTAGTGCTCTGTTTTATACCTATAATATAAAAATACAAAAGATCTATACCACAAGTGTAAAACTTGCTTTCCAATCTTTCTTTTTATAAATCAAAAGGAATAGCTGTTATAATAAATAATTTATAAATCAAAAGGAATAGCTGTTATATATAAACAGCTATAATAATAGCAGTCTGATTTTGTGGGATTCTTTTAGGCTTGTTCTTCCTGAGACCGTGGTGGAGGTCCTCGGGGCTGTGAGGGCAACCACGTCGGTTCTGGACCCTTGCCCGTCTTGGCTAATTAAATCGGCCAGGGAGGGGCTGGTTGATTGGTTTGTGTTGATCATTAATGCATCGTTGGAGCAGGGGGGTTTTCCATCTTACCTGAAACAAGCTGTGGTTCGTCCACTCCTTAAAAAGGTTTCCCTTGACTCCACGGTGCTGAACAATTTCAGACCAATCTCCAACCTCCCTTTCTTGGATAAGGTGCTGGAGCGGGTGGTTGCCTCCCAGCTCCAGGGCTTTCTAGATGACATCAACTACCTAGATCAGTCACAGTCTGGTTTCAGGCCTGGTCACGGCACCGAGACAGCCTTGGTCGCCTTGGTGGATGACCTCCGTAGAGAGCTGGACAGGGGGAGTGTGACCCTGTTGGTTCTCTTGGACATCTCAGCGGCTTTCGATACCATCGATCATGGTATCCTTCTGGGACGACTCTCTGGGATGGGTCTTGGGGGCACGGTTTTGTTGTGGCTCCGATCCTTCCTGGAGGGTCGATCCCAGATGGTGAAGCTGGGAGATGCCTGCTCGGACCCCTGGCCTTTGAGCTGTGGGGTCCCGCAAGGCTCTATTCTGTCTCCCATGCTCTTTAACATCTACATGAAACCGCTGGGAGAGGTCATCCGGAGTTTTGGAGTTGGGTGTCAGCTCTATGCAGATGACACACAACTCTACTACTCTTTTCCACCTAATTCCAAGGAGGCCTCTCGGGTGCTGGACGAGTGCCTGGCCGCTGTGTCTATCTGGATGAGGAGGAACAAGCTGAAGATCAATCCCGACAAGACAGAGGTCCTCCTGGTCGATTGTAATCCTGACCGGGGTATAGTGTGGCAACCTGTGCTGGACGGGGTTACACTCCCCCTGAAGCCACAGGTCCGCAGTCTGGGAGTCCTCTTGGATTCATCGCTTACGCTCGAGGCTCAGGCGTCGGCGGTGTCTGGGAGGACCTTTGCACAATTGAGACTAGTGCGCCAACTGCGACCGTACCTCGCGAAGGCTGATCTGGCCGGGGTGGTCCATGCCTTGGTCACCTCCAGACTGGACTACTGTAATGCGCTCTACGTGGGGCTGCCCTTGAAAACGGCTCGGAAGTTCCAACTGGTCCAATGAGCGGCAGCCAGGATGTTCACTGGGGCCCCTTACAGAGAGAGGTCAACCCGTGTGATGACTCATGGGCCATGTAGTCCCGTTCCTAGTACTGTTGTGACAGATGAAGAGGAAAACTTGGGTTTCCCACCGTTTCTGCCGGATTTGGAGCCCTTGCAGCTGCAAGATGTTTGCCCACAAGAAGTCAGCCAAACAAGCCTTGAGCAGAAATCTCCCCCATTTTCTCGCCGTCTTTATTATAATCAAGATAGGAGCGCTCGGGAGGCGACTCGCCGGAGCGCCAGGATAGCTGCCAGACAATTAGATGATTAAGTCTGTTTCCCTTGGGAAAGTTTAAGGAGTCCTGCATCTGGACACAGTTTAGGTTTTGTTTCTTGTTCCCCAGAGAAAGTGTTCTTTGGCGGGAAAACAAGATCCTATATAGGTGTTTGGCCGCAAAGGAATCCTTGCGGAGTCAATTCGTCGGCTTGAGGAGTGAGATCGTGTGTAGACTTCGTACTCCAGTTCCAGATCCCGGATCAAGTTTCCAGCCCAGCCTTGTACCATGGACTTTATGGACTCAGTTCTTGATTCATGTTTGCCTTGCTTCAAGTTTGTTCTTGCCAAGTCTCCATTCTTGCCTTGCCTTGCGTTTTAAACCACGGACCTTTCTTCTCAGATTCAAGCCTTGTTTCCCAGTTTCCTTCGGATTTACCTTAAGCCTCAAAGACTATGGACAGTTCCCCACACTATTGCTTGCCAAATAGTGTGTGTTTCGGTGAAGTGGATTATAACTTTGGACTTTAATATCACATATTGAACATTGTTTTTCTGGACTATATTTGACCTTTCCTGAAAGGTCTACTCCTGAACTATACTCTACACTTGTTTTTACTGACTTTATATATTCCTTTAATAAAGATATTAGATAGATTCTGGCCTCTGCGCATGGTTATTGGTGCTCTGCAGCCTGGGTCCTGACAACCCTCCTGTTCAAGGAGCTCCACTGGCTGCCATTTACTTTCCGAGCCCAATTTAAGGTGCAGGTGCTTACCTACAAAGCCCTGAACGGTTTGGGACCATCCTACCTCCGTGACCGCATCTCCGTCTACGAACCCACGCATTCACTTCGGTCATCTGGAGAGGCCCTGCTCGTGATCCCGCCTGCGTCGCAAGCGCGGTTGGTGGGGACACGAGACAGGGCCTTCTCTGTGGTGGCCCCCCGACTCTGGAACACCCTCCCCAAGGATCTCAGACAGGCCCCTACATTGGCAGTCTTCAGAAAGAACTTGAAGACCTGGCTGTTCCAATGTGCCTTCCCAGATTAATAGGCAATCTCCAACACCAAGTCCCATAAGCACTTTATTAGAACTAAGATTGTATATCGCACTCTGCACTTGCCCTAGAAGCCTTATATATCACCTGTCACATCAGCACTTTTAATCTTGTACCCATTACTCTGGCCCGGCCCAGTTTTATTGTGTTTTAGCGTATTGTTTATTGCTTGTTGTTTATACTGTTTTAATTGTTTTTAATTTGCCTTTTGTTTTGTATTGTTATATTGTGTGTTGAGGCCTTGGCCTTTGTAAGCCGCATCGAGTCCTTCAGGAGATGCTAGCGGGGTACAAATAAAGTTTAATAATAATAATAATAATAATAATAATCAGATCTCAATGTAATTGGCAAGACGAGACAAATTGTATTTGATAATTGTGATGTTTAGATGATTGCCCAATGAAAGAAAGTGCTAACTATAGTACTCAATATCCTTGAGCTCCAAACCAGAGATAGTTTGTAAATGCAAAATTTTACTATGTATCATTCTCTTCAATAGAGAGGCCAGAATCAAAGAGTTGTATATAGAGCCACTTCAGCCAATGAGAGTAATTATAGGCAATCATGCAAAGAAAAGGTCTATCATAATCCCAGACCTCAGGAGACTAAAACATTGATGCTCAAAAGCAAAAGACAAGCTAAAATCATATGGGATTTTTTAAAACATAAATTTTGATTATACTACATCCATTTTGTTGTGCATTTACCTGCCACCAGATAAAAACATGCACTTTCTATACTCACCCTATAAGATATGATGATGATTCTCTAGGGAAATATCTGAGATAGCACAGACATTCTCAAGAAATCAAATTAGCAAAGGCAGAAGCTGAACAATAACCAGTGAAACACTCACCCATACATACACAGAGAAAAAACAGGCCAGTTTCATTATCTTTGTAAAAACATATAAAAGTTGATATAACTACAAACATATTAAAACACATGGTCTCATGGGGAGATAAAAGAGCAGAAAACTGCTGTAAGTAAACACTGTTCTACAGCAGGCATGGGCAAACTTCAGCTCTCCAGTTGTCTTAGACTTCAACTCCCAGAAATCCTAGCCAGCTTACCGGTTGTTAGGAATTGTGGGAGTTGAAGTCCAAAACACCTGGAGGGTCGAAATTTGCTTATGCCTGTTCTATAGGATAACATGCAAAGGAACAATTATTGACACCTGTATAGCATGCATTCTAACAAAACCTATATTCTGTGTGCCAACTATGATCAAGGCTCAGCTGATATGACAAAAAAAAGAGAAAAGAATCCTGCTCTCAAGCGACATGGTAACTTTTTAGATTCCTAGAATCCTCTACTCTTCTTGTATTTTTGTTAATAGCAAAACTGTTCTGTTTCAGCCAAAAATAAAATTGTCAGTTAACATCCCATACAAGATTAGTTTTATATGGAGATTCTGGCTCTGTTTTATTGTTTGGCAATTTGTGATACGTTACTCTATTGTCACAGTGGTTGTTGTTAGTTGCCACCACGAGGGGTAGTCAAAGGCAAAAGGAAGAGAAATAGAAAACTCTGCATAAACAATTGCAGTGATTTTGGGAAAGATAGCAGTGCAATCCATACCTATATCAACTGGCTGGAATTAATCCAGCAAGACGGACTGGAGAAAAATTGGGAATTAGAAACAGACATGGGATGAGCACTTCTACTCTGTGAAGCAATGATAAACTCTGAAAGAAAGGATTGTTAGGCAGGACTTGCTAGGCAGAGACAAGCTGTTAAATGGAATTAACAGCAGCAAAAACAACAAAACTAACAATACATTTGAACTGAAACTGACATTCAACAGTTCTAGATGAAAATGTTCTGAAGAACTGTGTGTTCTTGCAGAAAGTCTCACAATAATAAATATTGTTGAGGTGCTTTCATTACTATTCTCTCCATAGTAAAGAATAATTGACAATCAGTGCAACTACCCTCACTAGTGTGGGACTATTTAAGGCCAACCGGAAGGAAAACATAGACAAAACTGTTTGTTTCCCCTTTCTATTTCTTTTCAACGCTGTGAACCATAGGGTGAAAAGACAGGGTTTTCTTGCATTGGAGTCTCATATCCTTTTCTTGGGCTTTAAAAACTGGGGCATGTGGACTAATAACATCAGAATGTAGCTATGGCAACAATTATTAATGAGGAAGAACACACAACCTAGGACAGTGCTTCTCAACCTGTGGGTCACCAGATGTTTTGGCCTTCAACTCCCAGAAATCCTAACAGCTGGTAAACTGCCTGAGATTTCTGGGAGTTGTAGGCCAAAACACCTGGGGACCCACAGGTTGAGAACCACTGCTCTAAGAGAATCCGCAACAATTTATTTTTGTCTAAGCCTACCAGAAAGGGCAAGATTCTACCTTCTCTTCTCACCCTACTGAGAACAAATCTACATTTGTTCTTTGAACTCAGTTTGCAGCAATTAAAGGTGAAGACAAAGACATTTTTAAAGCAACTGAAAAATTGGAGTGACAGAAAATTAATCTGGGTTATTTCTGGCCAGTCAAGACACTTGGAGGATATGGATTCTGCCTCTGGACCATCGGAAAACATTGGGTTCCATTTCTAGGCCTTTATGAAATGTTTGATGCAAGAACTGGCAATCCTCAAGGAGGACCTTCTGGAAGAATTAAAATATTAAAAATATTATGTGCTGTGAATACCTTATGCGGATGAATATATGAGCAATTATGCCAGCATGCAAGCAAACAGCTGTTGAAATATTGATCTAAACAACTTTGCAGAATGCCTCTACTTTCATTGGAGAAAAATACGTTTTCCCCACTCCATGCAAAGTAATCTGGTGGAGGCTGGGTTGAGTAGGAGGAACTGACAATAACGAAAAACAATGACCATAACCTCGTGTGGAGTACCATACATGTATAATTCCCTCACTTATGGAACTCCCTCCCCAGAGAGATTACATCAGCTCCCTCCTTCCTGACCTTCCGCAAAAAAATTAAGACGTGGCTCTTTGAGCAAACCTTTGAAAATCATGCAATAATTAGATGCGAAAGATGTGTAATTGACTTCTGGAACGGCCCCGGACTACGCCTATGGATCACGTGATTTAACTGGTTGTATGGATTCAACCCTAACTGGGGCTCCTGGTGGCACAGTGTGTTAAAGCGCTGAGCTGCTGAACTTGCGGACCAAAATGTCCCAGGTTCAAATCCTGGGAGTGGAATGAGTATCCGCTGTTAGCCCCAGCTCCTGCCAACCTAGCAGTTTGAAAACATGCAAATGTGAGTTAGATCAATAGGTACCGCTCTGGCGGGAAGGTAACGGTGCTCCATGAAGTCATGCCGGCCACATGACCTTGGAGATGTATATGGACAACGCCGGCTCTTCGGCCTAGAAATGGAGATGAGCACCAACCCCTAGAGTCAGTCACAACTGGACTTAACGTCAGGGGAAATTTTTACGTTTACCTATGGATTCAAATGCTTTTAATTGTTTTAATGGTGCAGTTGTTTTCATTGTACTATGTTTTTAAAGGCATTGCCTGTCATGGAACCAAGTCCCAGGGCTGAATTTCCAAGCCCTGGACTTGGAGTCATAACATAAATAATCCTGGAAGCACCTGGCAGAAGAAGATAGAAGAGCCTGGGAACTCGGGGTTGAAAGTGTAAACAATTATAATTGGTAGAGTGTGTGGGAATAGTAGAAATGTGATACAGGGGGTGGGGTTTGATGATGATATTTGCGTGTGGTGTTACGTTGCATCAGAGGTGATAAAAATGATTGTATGTAAACATTAGGTCATTCTCGACTTTTTCCAAAGTCATGTATTCTTCAATAAAAATTGGATTTGAGAGCAGCTATCTTTGATCTGCGTTCAGACTGGTCCTTTGAAGTGAGCCTGACATTTAAGTCGAGAATCCCGATCTCACCCTCCTGCGGATTCGCAGTGAAGTGATAATGAGTGGAGAAGGCGATCAAAGCCTAAATGGAGCAGAGAGGCCTTTGCCAGGGGCCCGGCCGTTGGGGGAAGAGACGCTGCAAGCCATAGCTTCCTCTACGGGGTACCCCAGGCCGAACGGCGTGACCCAGAGGATTCCCAGAGGAGGAAGAGGCGTCTCTGCGGCTGCAGAAACCAGTTGGGGATCTGGAGGAAGCATGCCGGAGACCGTGGCCCTGCGGTTATCAATCCTGGAAACTAATTTATCCAGGCTGTCGGAAACCGTGGGGAGGTTGGTGCCACTATTGGAAGAGAATCTCCAGAGGGAGCCCACCCGATATGGCGCCGAGAGAGAGCCAAGTAAAGAAGAAGCTTGGAGCCAGAGGGGCCAGCGCGCCTCAACGCAGAGCCCCGTGGCGGCGAGGGGCGAGGGGGATGAGGAATACTGGCAGGAACTGGAGTTCCAAGACAGAATGGCGCGCGAAGTGGAGCGCCAGCAAGCTCTGGGAACTCTGAGGCCGCCAACTCCAACAGGACTTCCAACCCCCCGAATGGGCGTCGGGGTGGAAAGACCACTGGGGCCAGGGATCGGGTCCAGTGGATTGGCGGACGAGGGCGGAGAGGAGCCGGAGATCCAGGAAGAGGAGGAGGATGTGCCGTACGACGAGGGAAGGCGAGGTGCGGGGGCTACAGCGAGGCCCGCATTCGGATGGGTGGAAGGGCCGACAGCAGCGGCAGAATTTCGGGAGCCGCGCGGAACGACCGCCGGAGTGGGGCGCGGCGTGTTCAAAGGGGCCGTCCAAGGAAACCCGATGCAACCCTTCCCCATGCCTCCCAGACAGCATCAACGGGCCGCAGAATGGATGCAAAGGAGGGAAGAGCTCAAACTGGAATACGGAGGGGAATCATCTGAACTGAACTTTTTCCTCATTAGCATCAGAGGATATATGGAAGACAATGCACACACATTCCCCTCCGAAGGAAGCATGGTTCGGGCCATCGGCAACACACTAAAGAGAGGAGCAGCCAGCTGGTATGTGCAACTACATGCCAGACGCGACCCGTGCCTGAGGTCAGTACCCCGCTTCCTCGCTGCACTGGAAAACCGGTTCAGAGACCGGCTAGAGCAATTGAGGGCTCGAGACCAGCTTAAAGGAATAAAGCAGAGGGACAAAACGGTGCCCGAGTACGCAGAGGAATTCCTCCATCTCGCGGAAAGGGTGCCAGAGTGGTCTGAAGTGACCAAAGTGGAGATATTCAAAGAGGGACTACGCCCCGAGGTTTTCAGTTGGGCAGCGCACAGAGACGACCCAGAAACACTCCAGGGCTGGATACAACTAGCGGGGCGCGTCGAATCCACCCTGGCCCAAGTAAAGCGTTTCAGGGGCGGCGGCGGCCAGCAAAGACCGGTGGCGAGGGGTCGAGGAGAAACGAGGAAGCAGGAAAGGCCCGGAGGGAGGCCGGGGATCCCTTTCAAAGGAGATGACAACAAACCCAAGCCGGGATGCTTTGTATGTGGGAAGACGGGCCATCGAGCAGCAGAATGTTGGGCCCGGAAGGGGGAGCCGCCAAAACCCTCAAAGCCCAAGCCAGCAGCCGGGAGACGAGCGGAGGAGGAGGTGCGAGCCCCAGAATCTCCGGAAAGGCTGGTGAGTCGAGACAAACGCATGCTAGTAGTGCCAATCTGCCTATCGGGGCTAGAGAATCGGGCCACCTGCAGGGCATTCGTGGATTGCGGTTGTTCTAGGAACATTATAACTCCGGAATTAGCAGGAGCGCTGAAATGCCAGCAGACGTTGCTTGACTCCCCAATTGCATTTTCGCAGCTAGATGGATCAGTTGCTGCTGGGGAAGTATCTACGAAGGAAATACGGGGGGTCCCATGTAAAATAGGCAAATGGGAAGGAAGAATATCCTTTGTGATAGCCCCTATTGCCACATACCATGTAATACTAGGGATCCCATGGCTCGAACAGGCAAATCCTGAAGTAGATTGGAGAGGAAAGAGCCTAGCATTTAAAGAACAACAAACGCAATGGGAGATAAGCAAAATAGCAGGAGAGGAGGACGAGGGAAATGAAGCAGGGGAAATAGACCCACAGCTATTGCCACCTGAATACAGAGACTTTGTGGATGTTTTCAATCAGAAAGAGGCAAGTAAATTACCTCCCAAGAGGAATATAGAAGTAGAAATTGAAATAACCCCAGGAGCAAACTTACCAAAACCAAAAGTGTATCCCATGTCTGTTCAGGAGAAGGAGGAATTGAGGAAATATATTGATAAGAACCTGGCGCGAGGCTTCATTAAGCCATCCAATTCTCCTCTCGGAGCCCCAGTGTTATTTAGGAGAAAGAAAGACAACTCTCTAAGATTGTGCATTGACTATCGAAATTTAAATGCAATTACTAAGGACAATAAATACCCTATGCCCTTAGTAAAGGATTTAATTACCGTATTGAAGAAAGGGAGCATATTTACTAAACTGGATTTAATTGAAGCATATCATAAATTAAGAATCAAACCCGAGGATACTTGGAAAACTGCATTTTCCTGCGCATTCGGCCATTTTGAATATAAAATTTTGCCATTTGGGTTAAAAAATGGCGGCAGTTGCTTTATGCAGCTTATAAATGAAATACTGCACCCATTGTTGTACCGAGGAGTATTCATATTCCTTGATGACATCTTGATCGTGAGCGAAGATAAAGAAAAGCACGTGGAATTGGTCCGGGAAGTTTTGCAGAGACTAAGGGAAGCAAAGCTGTATGCAAAACTGTCCAAATGTGAATTTAATAAAACTCAAATTGACTTTCTGGGGTATCGGATATCTCCAGAAGGGTTAGCTATGGACCCGTCTAAAGTATCAGACGTAAAAGAATGGGGAGTACCTCAAACAAGGAGGCAATTGCAATCATTTCTGGGGTTTGCAAATTTTTATAGATCGTTCATAAAAGGCTTTGCGCAAATAACCGCACCCCTTACTGAACTTTTAAAAACAAAAGGGAAAGGGGAGACAGCAAAAGTGAAAGCTCCTGGCGCCAAACTGAGTTGGACGCCAGAATGCCAAAAGGCATTTGAAACCCTAAAAGGATGCTTCACAGAAGAACCCGTCCTAAAACACCCCGATATCCGGAGCCCTTTCATAATCCATTGCGATGCTTCAGACTGTGCATACGGGGCAGTACTATTGCAAAAAGATCAAAATGGGAACTTAAAACCTTGTGGATATTTGTCCCGGAAGTTCAGTGAAACTGAAAAATGTTGGCCCATATGGGAAAAAGAAGCATTAGCCATATTAAAAGCCTTAGAATGCTGGCGACACTTCCTCGAAGGGAGCGGAATCCCATTTGAAATTTGGTCTGACCATAAGAACCTCCAGTATTTAAAATCTCCTCGAAAATTGTCCCCCAAACAAATTAGATGGGCACAATACTTCAGCAGGTTCGATTTCCAATTAAAGTTTTTCCAAGGGAAACAGAATGTCTTGGCAGATGCTCTTTCACGCATGCCTCAACACGAAGGCATAACCACAGCAAAAGAGGGAACAGTATTCTCTGATAAACAATGGGGCTTAGCTGTCAGTACAAGAGCGCAGACCCAAAGAGAGAACACTGCTATTATTAAATTCGACGAGGAGAATAGTTGGGGAAAAGAACTGAAACAGTCATACGAAGGAGATCAGTGGATCGCATCCAACGCAGAAAAGGGGGAGCAGAAGGGGGGATTCTGGTTTGTGAACAAGAAACTGTATATCCCAGCAATATTAAGGATTAAGATTTTGCATCGTTTTCACAATAACCAGAGCGCTGGTCATACAGGAATTACAAAAACAACAAAGGCAATAGCAAAACATTGTTGGTGGCCAGGGATGAGGAAGGACATAAAGAATCATGTTGTTCAATGTGATGATTGTGCCAGAAATAAATCGAGAGGAGGGAAGCCAATGGGATTATTACAAACAGTAGCAGAACCTACCAGGCCTTGGGAATGTGTAGCTATGGACTTTGTGGGGGAACTGCCGGTTAGCAAAGGACATCGTTATATTTGGACAGTATTAGACCTGTTTTCCAAACAGGCCCACTTTATAGCACTGACGAAACTACCATCGGCAGAGAAACTAGCTGAATTGTACATAAACCATATTTACAAACTTCATGGATGTCCCAGTAGAGTGGTCAGTGACAGAGGGGTTCAGTTCACAGCAAAATTCTGGGAAAAATTCTTGGAAATGCTAGGAGCAGAAAGGAGTCTAAGTTCTGCTTTTCACCCCATGACAAACGGGGCAGTAGAACGTACTCAACAGACGCTTGGGCAGTTCCTTCGAATGTACTCTAACATGAGACAAAATGACTGGTCTAAGTGGCTGGCTTTCGCAGAACTAGCTTTTAATTCGACTATACATTCCGCAACAAATAAAACTCCCTTTGAAGTAGTTTACGGGTATGAAATACAGCCTCTGCCCCAGTTGCCAAGATGGACAGAGAATGAAGAAACAGGGGCAGGGAAATGGAAAACTCAAATGCTAGAATGCTGGAGTCAAGTGACTGCATCCTTAAAGGAAGCACACAAAAAGTATAAAACATTCGCAGACAGAAAAAGGATGGAAGGCGATAAATTGGAGGAAGGAGATTTAGTGTGATTAAGTACCCAAAACATCAAATTGGGGCTGCCTTCGAGAAAACTGGGCCCCAAATATATTGGACCATTCAGAATACAGAGTGTTATCAACGAAGTAACTTTCCAGTTGGCATTGCCAAAAAGTTTAGGGAAAATACACCCAGTATTCCATCGCAGCTTACTGAAAAAGTATATGGGTACTTTGGACAAAATGGACACATAGAGTTATTGTTTGATTTATTTCAGAATTGTGATGAAAGAAGCACCGAAGAGGAGGATGGAGAAAAAGAGGGCGCCATGTCATGGAACCAAGTCCCAGGGCTGAATTTCCAAGCCCTGGACTTGGAGTCATAACATAAATAATCCTGGAAGCACCTGGCAGAAGAAGATAGAAGAGCCTGGGAACTCGGGGTTGAAAGTGTAAACAATTATAATTGGTAGAGTGTGTGGGAATAGTAGAAATGTGATACAGGGGGTGGGGTTTGATGATGATATTTGCGTGTGGTGTTACGTTGCATCAGAGGTGATAAAAATGATTGTATGTAAACATTAGGTCATTCTCGACTTTTTCCAAAGTCATGTATTCTTCAATAAAGATTGGATTTGAGAGCAGCTATCTTTGATCTGCATTCAGACTGGTCCTTTGAAGTGAGCCTGACAATTGCCTATGTTGCGAAATCACCTTGAGTCCCCTCTGGGATGGAGAAAGATGTGATAAAAGAGCCGCAAATAAATAAATAAATAAATATTTAGGATTATGCATCGCCCTGAGGAGAGTGAGTAGGCCAAAGCCTGTTAGAGTTGGTGAGCCAAAAGCTAGTGTCGTCCTGAGGAGTGTGAGATTGCCTCAGTGTGAGAGAAGCCTCTGTGTGAAGTAAGCCCCAGGTTGAAGGCCTTGTGTGTAAAGCTACTGTGTGAAGCTCCTGTGTAAATTCGGTGTAAGAGGAGGCTCTGTGAGAGCAAAGCTAGAAGCTGTTTATCTGCATGAGAAAGAAGCCCAGCGTGGAAGCAAAGAAGAAAGTATAAATAACTTTATTTGTGTTATGGAAACATTATTCTTGTAAATAGTGTAACCATATTATTGTGCTACAAAGAAAAGACTCCTAAGGAAGAGATAACATTGGTCTGTGTGTTTTTGTTCTTTTCATCATTTTTGGCTACTGGTCCTAGGTCACACTGCTGCTAATAAGTTACTCAGCTATATGTTTATGGGGAGGTCTTTTATTAATAAGCCCACTCACCCAACCAAAAGGGACTGGTGTCCCTTTTCCCCATTAGGATGGCCAACATGCTCCTTATTCCTGCTTTTAAATCATTCACAAACTGAGTACAGTGTTCCCTCACTACTTCGCGGTTCACTTTTCGCGGATGTGCTGTTTTGCGGTTTTTCAATAAACTCTAAAAGACTATTATAATTCATAAAAAATTACAATTTACAGCCTAAGGAAGGGAGGAAGGAGAAGCCAAAGGGAGAGAAACGGAGCCCAAGCAGCAACGGGAGGAGAAGGAGGCGATTTATCAACACACGATTGGTCGATAAAGAATTAAAATAATGTATAACTACTAAAATAATATATAAATATTAAAATAAATATGGTGTCCCTACTTCGCAGATGTTCACTTATTGCGGGTGGTCCTGGAACCTAACCCCAGCGATAAGTGAGGGAACACTGTATTCTCCTCCTCCGAGAGGTGTATTCCATCTGCCCTATACAACTCTGGTTGTTTGAGCACAATCTCCATATGGGAGATCACCCAGACCCTAGTTTGCTCCATGGCCATTTTCAGCTCCCAGTTGACCTTCCATCAAGCCAAATCAAGCTTTTTGGGATAATAATTCCTCTAGTCAAAATTATCTTTTTGGGGATTATAGTCCCGCAGTCACCTTGCTGTCCAGGCAATCTGATCTCCAGGCCAACTTTGCCTGATGTAACTTAAGTTCTTCATGGCTTCCACAATTAGTGCCTTCTCCTTTAACAGGCCCAGGTCATTGCCACCTTTAATTATGACTACATCACTCAAACCCAATTGTGTCCTAAGGTGATATCCATAGGCCTCCTCTCTGCCCAAAAGATGAAACTGTATCCACAAATGAGGGCTTGACATTAAGTCATGCTAGATCTGAAATGTAAATGAACAAACACCAAGAGGACAACTTGATATGTGACTGTGTGGGGCTCCCAGGAGAGTCCTGCAAGCCATGTGTACCTGCAAGGTCTTCCTGCCGAGAGGAGGATTTCACATTTGGCTGCCCAGGGCTCTTGGGAGAGCCCTGGGCAGCTATGTGTTGACTGCTCTGGCCCTCCTCTCAGCATGGGGACATAGTGGACCACTGCATTCTCATGCTGAGAGGATAGGGAGACAGGGAGGCTGGATGAAAGAGCCCAAGGAGCCACATCTGGCCCATGGGACTGAATTTACCCATACCTGTGGTAGAGCCACTTGATGAAAAAGGGTAGGGAAAGGAAAGGGTAGAGTTGAGGGGATGACTTTCTTCTTCTTCATTCACTGCAAGTATTTGCAAGTGCACACCTGTCAAAATCTGTTCTAAAACCTGCAAGACATTTGTTTCATTTAAAGAGATAACAGAGAAATAAATAGCCTTAAACTGGTCTATTCCCTATCTCTAAGAAATCCTAGAAGTGCCTGGAATTGTCTGAATACAAGCAACATTCTTAAAGAAATGTGCATCACTCCCTACTACAATTAGCCAAGTAAATGAATTGTTTATTAACCTAATTAAAATATTTATTTAAAGACATGTACTATATATTATTTAATGCCTCTAAAATGTATCTCTTCCCCCGGAAAAAAAAACAAACGCCCCACCATAATCTATTTAAATATGTATGATCTAGCAAACCTATTTCTGGAAAGGAAATCACAGTTACACAAGTGACAACCCCAAATGCAAGTGTGTCCTCAGATCACCCTCTGGCTTGTCAACCCCTTGAGTACTCAGAGATTTCAGGACAAATGCTTCCAGTCCTGGATTTTCTTCATTGTCAATGTGAAATCGCAGCTCTTCAACTTTGTTTTAATGGAATGTGAATCTGACACTGATTTCAACAAAGTTCATGAAGCAGCATTCATTAGGCACCACAATGTTAGAAATATAAAATGAATTTATCATTGCTTTCAGAAAAGGGTTGATCTATTGCACTGCATGAAGGCTGTTTAGCAGTAGGAACCTTCATAAAAGATGGAATCAAAATTTAAGTAGACTGATAGTTGCACGTATATTAAAACATTCCCATAGCTGTGTACCCCCACACCCCCACCCCCGCTGAAAAAGAACCCACCTTGGTAAAAAAAAAAAAAAAAGGTTTAAGCCCCTGTATGACCTTGTTAATTGACTGGAAGGTATCCTACTATCCTACAGCTATCAATTATTCTGCATGAACTTTTGAATCATAACACCTCCCTGTAGAGTTCAGCATATCCCTTTTTCATCTAACATATGCATGAAATGAATACAAAAACAGATTCTGGATCACAATTGGATAAATCTATTAGCTGCTAAATCTTTTAATGATAAAAATCTTTAATGTAAGATGCAAATTGTAACTCCCAAATTCTAATTCTTTGAGGAAATAATCATATCTCTCTGTGTTTTATGAGGGATCATCGCTATATAAATAAAGTAGAGTCTCGCTTATCCTTTGCTCATCCAATGTTCTTTATTATCCAACACAGTCTTCCTCCTGCCCAGATCCACAGCTGTTTCTCTAGGCAGCAATTCTATCTCTATTTGTAGTCAATGTTTTTTTTTGTCAACATACATTGTGATGTTTTGGTGCTAAATTAGTAAATACAGTAATTACACTACAAAACGTTACCATGTATTGAACTGGTTTTTCTGTCGATTTGTTGTAAAACATGATGTTTTGGTCCTTAATTTGTAAAAACATAACATAATTTGATATTTAATAGGCATTTCCTTAATCTCTCCTTATTATCCAACGTTTTTGCTTATCCAACGTTCTGCCAGCCCCTTTATGTTGGATAAGTGAGACTCTACTGTATATCATATATGTGTGTGTGTGTGTGTAATCAAAGCTTAATAGTCTATATTTCTTCAAAAAATATTGTTTAAGGAATTACTTAAAACAATATAAATGCTATTGCATTCTTGAAGCTAGATACTTGACACCATAATTCTTTTCCATGACCAAATTTAGCCTATGCGAATTCTATATAATTATTATACACTGTGCTGGGAGGAAAACAGGATATAAATCAAAGCTGGAATCCTCTTTGGCAGTTAGAAATACATATGCTGAGAGTTACACAATTGTAACTATTAGATTTTCATGATCCCTGCATAGCCCCTAGTATAAGAATTACAAAAGGACTGTGAAGATCTTCCAGTATTTACTGTGCAGCAGCCATTGCTATCCATGGAGATCCATTCTCCAGTTATTTGGGAAGCAGATGATTGATATTCCTACCTACATATCCAGCCCTCATGATTGTTCTCCAGTATCATAATGAAGATGGGTCACTAGTGGGAATGGGAAGATCAGTCAGCAGTTTCCTGAGTGATAGGGGAATAGACCACTATCAATAACAGTGGTTGCTTCCTGATAAGTAGGAATGGGTAGGTCCAGGATTCACTGCATAGCACCATAACGGTGATGTTTATGCATATGTATCTCCCATACTGGATGTTCCAGTGTGCCTTTGAGTAAGTAGTCTTACCAGATACTCAGCCTGTTTACAATTCTTACTGCACTTTATCACTGTTCCTCACCTTTTAGGTTTTTAGTGTTTTATTGAGATTGTTCCTCCGCCCTTATCCCTGATCGACCTTATACTACCCAGGAGCCCTATTCATAGTTCTGCACAATTTACTCTCTGAATACTCAGTTATTATTATTGTCCAGGTTTTAAATTTTGTTGATGTGTTTTATGTTATTTTATATTGTTACAATGCTTTAATTTAATGGATCGGTGCTTTTAACTTATGTTGTTGTTGGGCTTGTCCCCATGTGAGCCACCACGAGTCCCTTCAGGGAGATGGAGGCGGGATACAAAAATAAAATTATTATTATTATTATTATTATTATTATTATTATTATTATTATTATTATTATTCCAGCCTAATTATATAAATAAATAAACCTCACCTCACTTAACTTAAGGGACCATTATGAGCATATTAATGGTCATCTTTCTGGTAGGTTTTTTGTACACGTAAATACAGATGTGGTGACTGTAAAGATCTTTTTGTTACTCTGGAGCAGCCACTACTCTCCAAAGTTGAGGCTGAAGGGGTTTTCTCCTCTTACTGGAAGAACTTTGAAGTCTTAAGTCTTGCATGGTGTCCTTTTTTGCTAGTGGTCTTCACTCAGGCCATCTGCAGTTCTTATGGATTTTTTGGACTTAACTCCTTGGAGATGCCTCTTGAGTTTCGTCTTTTGGCTTCTTCTGCTGCTGCTTCCTGAACAGCCTGTTCCTGAGTGCCTTTCCCTGTATAGAGCATGTCCTTAAATACTCTCTATCCAAGACCCTCTGGCCAATCAGTTTATTAGTGGGTGAAATTAAACACATGTTCATGCTCAAATGCTTCAAGGAAAGAACTAGCAGACAACTTGGAATACTGTGTTGTCAAAAGCTTTCATGGCCAGATTCACTGAGTTTCTGTGAGTTTTCTGGGCTGTATGGCCATGTTCCAGAAGCATTCTTTTCTGACATTTCACCCACATCTATGGCAGGCATCCTCTGAGGCTGTAAAGTCTGTTGGATACTAGACAAATGAGGTTTATATATCTGTGGAATGTCCAGGGTGGGAGAAAGAACTCTTGTCTGTTTGAGGCAAGTGTGAATGTTAATTTACTTATTTATCACGTTTGTACCCCACCCTTCTCACACCAAAGGGACTCAGGGCGGCCTTACAACAGGCAGCAATTTGATGCCATACACATATATGTTCATAAAATAAACAAATACAATTAAAATCCAAGCAGTTAAAACATCAGTTATTAAAAACATCAATTAAAATTGCTGCTGCTGCTCAATCGCATAGTCATTTCCGACTCTTCGTGAACTCATGGACCAGTCCACGCCAGAGCTCACTGTCGGCCTTCACTGCCCCCAGTTCCTTCAAGGTCAAGCCAGTCACTTCAAGGATACCATCCATCCATCTCGCCCTTGGTTGGCCTCTCTTCCTTTTTCCTTCCATTTTCCCCAGCATCGTGATCTTTTCCAAGCTTTCCTGTCTCCTCATGATGTGGCCAAAATACTTCAACTTTGCCTCTAATATCCTTCCCTCCAGTGAGCAGCCAGGCATTATTTCCTGGACTATAGACTGGTTGGATCTTCTTGCGGTCCAAGGCACTCTCAGGATTTTCCACCAGCACCAAAGTTCAAAAGCTTCTATCTTCCTTCGTTCAGCCTTCCTTATGGTCCAGCTCATGCAGCCATAGGTTACTATGGGGAATACCATTGCTTTGACTATGCGGACCTTCGTTGCCAGTGTGATGTCTCTGCTCTTCACTATTTTATCAAGATTGGCCATTGCTCTCCTCCCAAGAAGTAAACATCTTCTGATTTCCTGGCTGCAGTCTGCATCTGCAGTGATCTTCGTGCCTAGAAATATAAAGTCTGTCACTGCCTCCACGTTTTCTCCTTCTATTTGCCAGTTATCAATAGGTGTAGTTGCCATGATCTTGGTTTTCATGATGTTTAACTTCAACCCAGCTTTTGCACTTTCTTCTTTCACCTTGGTGATAAGGCTCCTCAGCTCTTCCTCACTTTCAGCCATCAGAGTGGTATCATCTGCATACCTAAGGTTGTTAATGTTTCTTCCAGCAATTTTAACTCCGGCCTTGGAATCGTCAAGCCCCGCACATCGCATGATGTGTTCTGCGTACAAGTTGAATAGGTAGGGTGAAAGTATGCAGCCCTGCCATACTCCTTTCCCAAACTTGAACCAGTCTGTTGTTCCGTGATCTGTTCTTACTCTGGCTGCTTGGTCTTTATACAGATTTCTCAGGAGACAGACAAGGTGACTTGGTATCCCCATACCACCAAGCACATGCCATAGTTTATTATGATTCACACAGTTGAAGGCTTTAGAATAGTCAATAAAGCAGAAGTAGATGTTTTTCTGAAACTCCCTGGCTTCCTCCATTATCCAACGGATATTGGCAATTTGGTCTCTTGTTCCTCTGCCTTTTCTGACCCCAGCTTGTACATCTGGCAACTCTCGCTCCATGTATTGCTGGAGTCTGTCTTGCAGGATCTTGAGCATTATCTTACTGGCATGGGAAATAAGTGCCACTGTACAGAAGTTTGAGCATTCTTTACTGTTTCCCTTTTTTAGTATGGGGATATAAATTGATTTTTTCCAATCTCATGGCCAATCTTGTGTTTTCCATATTTGCCTGCATATGGCATGCATCACCTTGACAGCATCACCTTCCAAGATTTTAAACAACTCAGCTGGGATCCCGTCGTCTCCTGCTGCCTTGTTATTAGCAATGCTTCTTAAGGCCCATTCAACCTCACTCCTCAGGATGTCTGGTTCTAATTCACTCACCACACCATCAAAGCTATCCTCTATATTATTATCCTTCCTATACAGATCTTCTGTATATTCTCGCAACCTTTTCTTGATCTCTTCAGCTTCTGTTAGTTCCCTGCCATCTTTGTTTTTGATCATGCCCATTTTTGCCTGAAATTTGCCTCCGGTGTTTCTGATTTTTTGGAAGAGGTCTCTTGTCCTTCCTATTCTGTTGTCTTCTTCCACTTCCATGCATTGCTTGTTCAAAAATAGTTCCTTGTCTCTCCTGGCTAACCTCTGGAATTGTGCATTTAATTGGGCGTATCTCCCCCTATCACTGTTTCCTTTCGCCTTCCTTCTTTCTTGGGCTACTTCCAGTGTCTCAACAGACAACCATCTTGCCTTCTTGGTTTTCTTTTTCTTTGGGACGTATTTTGTTGCTGCCTCCTGAACAATGTTGTGGACTTCTGTCCATAGTTCTTCTGGGACTCTATTTATTAAATCTAGTCCCTGAAATCTATTCTTCACCTCCATTGCATATTTACTAGGAATATTTGTGAGATCATATCTAATTCGTCTGTGTATTTTCTCCATTCTCTTTAGACTGATTCTAAATGTTGCAATAAGAAGTTCGTGATCTGAACTACAGTCAGCTCCAGGTTTTGTCTTCTCCGACTGGATAGATGTCCGCCACCTTTGGCTGCAAAGGATGTAGTCAATCTGATTTCGGTGTTGACCATCTGGTGAAGTCCATGTATAAAGCAGTCTTTTAGGTTGTTGGAAGAGAGTGTTTCTTATGCACAGAGAGTTTTCCTGGCAAAATTCTTTCAGCCTACGTCCTGCTTCATTTGGTTGTCCCAGACCATGCTTGCCTGTGATCCCGGTTACCATTTGACTGCCCACCTTAACATTCCAATCTCCTTTAATGAGAATAATGTCTCTTTTTGGTGTGTTATCCAGTAGGTGCTGCAGATCCTCATAGAACTGATCTAATTCTGCTTCTTCAGCAGCTGTGGTTGGGGCGTATATTTGGATCACAGCTTGCCTTGAACTTGAATTGAGATCATTCTATTATTTTTTGGGTTGTATACAATCACTGCTTTCGCAACTTTATTATCAACTATGAAGGCTACTCCATTTCTTCTGTGTTCCTCTTGTCCGCAGTAGTAGATCTGGTGGTCATCTTTTGTGAAGTGGCCCATTCCAGTCCATTTCAGTTCACTGACTCCCAGAATGTCTATCTTTAATCTTGACCTCTCACCAATAACCACGTCCAGTTTGCCCTGCCTCATAGATCTTACATTCCAAGTTCCTATATTGTGTTGATCTTTAGAACATTGGAATTGTCGTTCACCTCCAGCACCATCGGCCGTTAGCCTTCCTTTCAGCTTTGAGCTAACTGCATCATCACATCTGGGGCTAGTTGGACTAGTCCTCTGCTCCTTCCCAGTAGCATTTTGACCATCTTCCAACCTGGGAGTCCTATCTTCCGATGGTATACCGACATTTCTCTGGCTGTACTGATCCATGTAGTTTTCATGGCAAGAATACTGGGGTGGGTTGCCATTACCTTCCCCAGGGATCGTATTTAGTCTGACCTCTTTGCCATGACCTTCCCGTCTTGGGTGGCCCTGCACGGTATAGCTCATTGCATCATCGAGGCGCTCAAGCCCCAGCACCGTGTCAAGGTAACAATCCAAGGTAACGCAATCCAAATCATAATCCAGGGCCATTCCATTTGTCAATCACATTAATTTATGGATATTTATTGCATTCTTCCGATTACTGGTCAAAGGCATGGCCCCAAAGTCACATCTTAAGTTTTTTCCTGAATGTCAGGGAAGAGGGGGCTTATTTAATTTCATTGGAGAGGGGGTTTCATAGATGAGGGGCCACCACTGAGAAGGCCCTGTATCTCGTCCCCACCAGTCATGCTTGCGAAGGAGGTGGGACTGAGGCAGGGCTTCCCCTGGCGATCCTTTGAGATGGGTCATAGAGTGAGATATGTTTGGACAGGTAAGCTGGGCTGGAACTGTTTAGAACTTTATAGACTAAAGCCAGCACTTTGAATTGTGCTTGGTAGCAGACTGGCATCAGTGGAGCTGATGCAACAAGGGTATGCTCCCTGTATGCTGTTCTGGTGAGCAGTGTGGCTGCTGCCCATTGGACCAGTTGAAGCTTCCAAACAGTCTTCAAAGGCCACCCCGCTTACAGCACATTGCAATAGTCCATTCGGGATGTAACAAGAGCATGGACCACTGTGGCCAAGTCTGACTTTCCAAGGTACGGATGCAACTGGAGCACAAGTTTTAATTGTGCAAAAGCTCCCTGGTCACCACCGAAACCTGGGTTTCCAGGCTCAACAATGAATCCAGGATCACTCCCAAGCTGAGAACCTATATCTTCAACAACAGCAACAACAACAAACTTCATTTATATACTGCTCTATCTCCCATGGGGACTCAGAGCAGTTTACATATAATAAAACATTCAATACATATAAATCATACAAAAAACAAAAAACCACTATAACAGCAATTAACAAAACATATTTAAAATTCCAACATTTTAAAACAATACCTTAATAAAAGCAAATGCAATCGCTCCCTTGGGTGATTCTACAGCCAATGGGTATTAAAATATAAATCGAACAAGATGGCAATATGGGCCAGGGTAGGATTCATGTGGTAAAAATAGGCATAAGCCAGAGGTGAAGTGTGACTAATAGCAAGGAACCTAGGCTAGGATTACACCACTTCAACCTCCTGTATAACTATCAGGTAGAACTAATAAAAGTAAACACCATAACAAAATCAAAGGAGAAGGTAAAGTGCAGGACCGGAGTCATGTAGTGGCCAGAGTGGCATTTAGAGATTACAGAATAATTGCTTCCAAAAGCCAGTTTAGACCCCAAGTTTCCATTTAATGACTAAAGCGGTGTCTAGGGCTTCAGATTAGTCATTTCCAAAAACCTGTTGAAACCACCAAGTTTTCAAGTCTCTACGAAAAGATGTTATTGATGGAGCTAATCTTATATCTTTGGGTAGAGCGCTCCAAAGGCGGGAGGGCACCATCGAGAAGGCCCTCTCTCTCGTCCCCACCAGCCGTACTTGGGATGGCTGGTGGGATCGAAAGGAGCACTTCACCATAGGATCTAAAGGTCCGCACTGGGACATAGGGGGAGATGTGAAGATAGGTGGGGACCGAACCATTTAGGGCTTTATAGGTCATAACCTTCACCTTGAATTAGGCTGATCGGCAGCCAGTGGAGATGTTTTAGTAAAGCAGTTGTTCGGTCCCTATAACTAGCTCCTGTCAGGAGCTCTTTTAACTAGCTGGAGTTTCTGGACCATCTTCAAGGGCAGCCCCATGTAGAGTG
Organism: Anolis carolinensis; assembly: GCF_035594765.1. Taxonomy (NCBI): domain Eukaryota; kingdom Metazoa; phylum Chordata; class Lepidosauria; order Squamata; family Anolidae; genus Anolis; species Anolis carolinensis. Next base: position 278,238,870 of record NC_085841.1, on the reverse strand, counting down.
CACTACAGTAATCCAGTCTAGATGTAACCAAGGCATGGACCACCGTGGCCAAGTCAGGCTTCTCAAGGTATGGTCGCAGCTGGCGAATTAGTTTTAACTGTGCAAAGGCCCTCCCGGCCACCGCTGACACCTAAGAATCAAGCATCAGCGTTGAGTCCAGGAGGACCCCCAAGCTGCGAGCCTGTGTCCTCAGGGGGAGTGTAACGCCATCATGCACAGGTTGCCACCCAATACCCCGATCTGCTCCGCAACTGACCAGGAGGACCTCTTTTCTTGTCTGGATTAAGTTTCAACTTGTTAACCCACATCCAGTCCAACACAGCTTCCAGACACTGGTTCAAGGTCTGGGAGGCTTCCTTGGAATTCGGTGGATAGGAATAGTAGAGTTGGGTGTCATCCGCGTACAGATGGCAGCCAACTCCAAAACTCCGGATGACCTCACCCAGCGGTTTCATGTAGATGTTAAAAAGCAAAGGGGATAGAATGGAACCTTGCAGGACCCCACAGGTCAAAGGCCAGCAGTTATTCCACAGCTTCACTAACTGGGAATAGAGTTGAACGTCTTCTGCGTACAGATGACACCGAACTCCAAAACTCCAAATGATCTCTCCCAGTGGCTTTATGTAGATGTTAAACAACATGGGGGACAATACCTGACAGGACAAAGACTGCAGGGCCGAACAGGTGTCCCCCAACAACACCTTCTGGGAATGACCCTCCAGAAAGGACCGAAGCCACTGTAAAACAGTTCATCCAAGCCCCATTCCCATGAGGTATTAGAGAAGGATACCATGGTCTGTGGTATCTAAGGCTGCTGAGATGTCCAGGAGAACCAATAGGGACACACTCTCCCTGTCAAGTTTTCTACGCAGATCATCCACTAAGGCAACCAAGGCTGTTTCAGTTCCATGACCCAACTCAAAGCCAGACTGTGCCAGATCCAGATAATTAGTTTCCTCCAAGAACATCTAGAGTTGTGAGGCCACCACACATTTCAGGATTTTGCCCTAAAAGGGGAGATCGGAAACTGGTCAAAATTTGTTCAATTGAGTGGAGTCCAGTGATGGTTTTGTCAACAGTGGTTTTATGACAACTTCCTTTAGGCCTGCTGAAATCATGCCTTCTTGTAAGGAGGCATTAACCACCACCTTCACCCACTCTGCCAAACCCCCTCTGGCCTCCTTTACCAGCCAGGATGGGCAGGGGTCTAGGATGCATGTGGTTGCCCTTGCCTCACCAAGAATCTTGTCCACATCATCAAGCTGCATCAATTGAAATGAATCCACCAAAACTGGACAAGCAAGTTCTCGTGTTACATCTTCAGAGAGGCGTGAGGAGGGAGGGAGGCCTAGTAGCCCCTTTGTCCTCACTGTCAACCCCCCCTTCCCAGCATCTGTGTGTCTTACTCCAAACATATATTTTCCAAATTCCCACTCACTTCCCAGTGTAGGTTAATCACATGTGCTTAAATTGAAAAAAATATTTAAAATCAGTGGATAGACTGATTGCTCTGAAATTTGGAAGGCTTGCTGCCCTGCTCCCACAATTTGAGTGGACACCTCTTGTAGTTTGTTTGTTTGTTTTTTAATCAGAACTAAGGCTGTTCTAGCAGTGTGCTCCAGTCTGAAATCAGATTGAAATGAATCCAGATAACCTATTTAGCATGTGGGGCTAGATAGCCGAAATCTAATAATTCTCTTTTAAATTTCTAATACATTGGGGAAAAGGCACTGCCTTAATCTAAATATAAGCCCATGGAAGCAATGGGTTTATACTAATTGGTATTTATACTTGAATTTCGGCTTTTATCTTTATTAATATAAGTATCTGGCGTACTAGCAGACAAGTAATACCTAAAACATTTTTTCCAGTAGTATCACATGCACTACTGAACTAATAGACACAGACACTTGCATCACATTAGTAAAACCATAGCAAGATTTTTCTGTCTGCCCCAACACAGAGATTTAATGCTTTATCACACCAGAAAAGAACATAGCCCATTTGGTATTGTCACTTTCAGCAGAATGGTTTATGGTACATTTTCTGAGGCATTTTCCAAACTTTTCAGAAAGATTTCTGAAAACACATTCAGAGCCTTCAGCATGCATTGGAGAAATGTTTAATTCCATAAGGGAAAGATAAATTGTTCTTATATATTGATTTCCATCCACTTAAACCATTTTAATGTACTATTATTCCCCATTTTAAAACTCAAAATGAATGTGCAAAGAGGTGGAATGGTGTGCTGAATGTCACATTTTTGATTCTCAGCAGGGATAGGATGTGGATCTCCTGACAATCTTATGTTGTGGAAAATCACGGTGAATTTGGCATGCCCCCTGCTCTTTGTGATTCCAGCCTCACAGCCTTTAATGTTTTTATGCCATTTGACTTTATTTAACTTAATGGGTAGAACTGAAGCAATGAGCCGCATAGCCTAGCTTGCGGCAATGTAAGATTTGTCTGAGTGTGTTAAGACTAAAGAAAGAAACAAGAATCAAAATAGAATGCAGTAACAGAACATATATTTAAAGACTGCCATTTGGAATTGAAAGACCGCCTAAAATGATAACATTAGAGCTGGCAAAGACCTTAAAGGAGAATGTTCTGGCTGGTGATTCTCCAGAATGAAGAACTTTAATCTCAAAGGAATTGTGGGCTACATGTATTTCCAAACTTTGGGATTTCCCTCTTCTTTCCTAACCCAGAAATGATAAGACATTCACTTTCTAATTTAAAGGGGAAATTAAGTACACCTCCTTAAAGCATGTCCCTATACCTTATTCTAGTGGAAATGTACTACTCCTGTAATCAATTTTTTTGATCAAAAACATTGTGGGTGGTGAGTCTAGAATAGTCCAGAAGGGACTTCCTGATTTCGACGTCTGCTCTAATGTGCTCAGGCTGCTCCACAAACAGTAGTATTTTAAAATCTTTAAACCAATCCTATATAGTAGGCCAGTCATATCCCCTTATTGCAGTGCAATGGTCAGTGGGATGAGGTGGCGGAAGGATTACTTTTCTTAGATTCAAACCAGGATTCATAGTTCACAGTCTGGTGTGTGTGTTTGTATCTGTGTGAATGGGCCTTCAGTTCATCTGATGAGTTATTATAATGTCATGAATGTCACATTTTTCAGGCAAGGAATATTCATATATGGTTTAGCTAGTTCCTTTTTCAGAAATATAGCATACGGCACCAGATATTCATTGGCAATCTCCTATCCATGTATTAACCGAGATAGTCTTGCTGAACATTGAAGATCAGATGGATCTGGTGCCTTTAGGATACCGGCTGAGGATACCTTATCTAAAATCTTTGGCACCAGAAGTATTTTGGATTTCAGATTATTTTCAGATTGTGGATTACCTGTATTTGCATATATGCACATACTGAAATAGCTTTCAAATGGGATATGGTTCTAAAGACAAAATTCATTTGTTTCCTATACACCTTATACACATGAAATGAAGGTAATATTATACACAGTTTTTAAATAATTTTGTGTGTGAAACGAAGTTTGTGTTTATTGAACTATCAGAAAACAAAGATATCACTATTTCACCCACCCAGATGGGCAATTTTGGTTTTTGGAGTATTTTGAATTTCAGAATTCCAGAAAAGGGATGCTCAGCTTATATCCTTAAGGCACAAGATCCCATCTGATATTATACGTTCAACTGCCAACCCCTATGCCATATTGGTTTTCTTCAAATCTAAGTTCCTGTACAAAGTTGGCTTCGTTTACAATCCAGTGGGATAATGCTTCGGTTCTGTTAGGAGATTAGCTGTCAGAGCAGGCAAAGAAGGAGCTGAAAAACAAATAATTATTAATAAATGTGGGGGAGATAATTTTCCCTTCTTCCACCAAATAAGGTAATGCCTGCAACCCTAGTAAAAAAGCTAATTTTTGAAATACTGCTTACAGAATACTCCAGCCAGCATGATCACTTGTGATGCTAACTAGGAATTCTGGGAGCTGTAGTCTAAACAGTCATTTGTCCAAGCTCTAATCAAGAACTAAGAAGAAACATCTACCATATATCCAGCAGTTAATGAAAACAAATGTGGGAGACAAAATCACATGGACTAGAAATTTAAAATTAATTATGTTTTCTTTTAAAAAACAAACAAGTATCATCCAGGGTTTTTACTTTTGTATCCCGCACCCCACCATCTGTCAACCATAGGTGAGGAGCAGTTGAGATAAAGTGATACATCTGGCTTGAGCTCATTTCCCAAAAGGGTAGTTAACGTCATCCTGTTGAGCAATACAAATGAACCGTATGCACCACTATGTATCTGCCTTCAGACAGAGTGCAATATTTTAACAGTTTGCCTGACTTTAAGTGGTTGTAGTTGATTTACCAAAGAAGAAAGTGTACCAGACACAGCAGACACAAAAACAAAATCTGCATGTGTCAAATTAAAAAATTTAGAGGATTAAAGCACATTGATGGGAGTACTTTCTGAAATATCTAGGTGGGCGCAGCAAGATGGCCAGAACTGAAGGTAATGTATCAGCAACTTTATTCTCAGGGTTCCTCTGCTCGGGAAATGTTTTTGCACTGTTGAAATCATCTTGAAGCAGCCTGCATGGCCTATGCTAGTTATACAATTCCCCAGCAAAAGGGTAGGCAAATTCCCCCAGGGTCATCAATGACCTCTCTCTGTTAAGATTAGTCAGAAGATACTCTGGCAGAGTGCAGCAGGTTACCAATGAGTTTGCAATTACTGAAAAAGTAATCACTAGAGAAACTGATAATTAAATTATTGAAAAAGTGGGGGTACCTTACATTTTATGAAATTAAAAAGATGTGTGTTATTGTGGAATGTTACAGGGTTGCATTAGCAGCCCAGGAGACCTTGAAAAGCTACAGGCCAATCATACCTGGTCCTGGGGGGAAATCAAAAGGTAATGTGCACAACAAGTAAGCCCAGAATGCTCTGGCCTGTTTCTTTTTACTATTGAGACTTTTTCCAGCTAGTAGGGTAAATACTGAATTCCTGAACACATTCCCAAATGTTGCAAGTGAGAAGAGTCTAAAAGGCCATCACAAATATGATCAATAGATTTTTTTTCAGAATATTCTAGCCTTTTACACATAAATAATTGTTTCTTTCCTGAATTTCCCCATGCAAAAGACTGTAGGGAAGCAACTCAGAATTCCCATGATGTCTTTCAACATTGTCCCCAAATCTCAAAGAAAGATGCTTTAAGTTGAGAGGCAAATTCACAAATTCCAGCTCACTAAAAACTGCAGAACAATGAAACAGACTTCCTTTAGGCCACCCATGCTTCTAGAAGAGTTTGTTTTGATACACAAATATGCAATTTACAACTTCCAGAGTAAATACCAGCCATCTTGAACATGGACAATTCCCATCTTCATTGTGTTGACCAAGGCAGGCAATCACTATGACCAAGAGGTCATAAGTTCGAGGCCAGCCCATGTCGGAGTGAGCACCCGACCATTAAAAAAAATAGCCCCTGCTCGTTGTTGACCTAAGCAACCAAAAGATAGTTGCATCTATCAAGTAGGAATTTAGGTACCGCTTTGCGGGGAGGCTAATTTAACAAATTTATGACACCATAAAAATTGTCCAGCAGCCATTTGGAATGAGGAAGTATTCAGCAAGATGTCACAGTGGATGAAGCAGCTGCTTCCCCTGTGGCCAGAATCAAGCATCCCCTCAGGAAGTTGGAAGGCTGGAGAATATTAAATTGCCTCTGCGTCTCTGTCTCTATGTCTCTATGAATGTTTGTCATGCATGTGTACATTGTGATCCGCCTGAGTCCCCTTCGGGGTGAGAAGGGAGAAATATAAATACTGTAAATAAATAAATAAATCAAAAACAGATAATCTGATCTCCATTTGCAGAAAAAAGAGGATAATATGTTAGCTGTAGATGCTGATATCTTTGAATTACTAGAAAAAGTGTATGAAGTGCAGTAAGACACACATATCTTCTAGAGATGGGTTTTTATCCAGACTGCATTATCCAGACTGCAGTGACATAAAGGAGCTCTTCAAATGGGGCATTTTTGCCCAGTTTTGCCACTTTTAGGTGCAGCAAGGGTGGGGCCTGCTGTGTGCCATCATATGATGCACGGCTCGCCCTGCCCACATTCTTACACTATGGGGAGGAAAGTGTAGTGTGTTGCACTTTCCTCCCCTTTTTGCAGTGTGATGGCAGAAAGGGCGGTGGGAAATGCGTGTTGCCACATGTTGCTGCTCTTTCTGCCATCTAATGGGGGAGGGAAAGGGTGCCAAGGCACCTTCTCCAGTCCCCTCCATGTGATGATGGGAGAAGGGAGGGAGCGCAGGATGTCACAAGTCACCCTGTGCATCTTCCCTTTCGCCCGTGATTGCCAGTGCAATGGCATGGCCCAAAAAGGCCATTTGAAGAGGTCCTAAGTGAACACCTCTGAATTACCTCAGTTCTGGTCCCAAAATAACATTGAGTTGCTTTAGGGAACTCAGCATTTCCTATACGAACATCCTTTATAGGGATTTTTTAAGTTCTTCAAAGCAACTTGGTGATAATGTTTGAGTGTAGTATATCATAGAATTAACTGGGATACTTCATTTTCCCATTTGCAGCAGCTGGCCATGGGTAAAGGATTCCATGAATATGTAAATTTTTATATGATTTATAAACACTGTAAAGAAAGTTGGAAGTCATTGTACCCTTTCCTTTTTGCCTTTAACTGTATTCTATTTTTTTTTCTTGTCTTCTTTTTTGTATCTTTCCAATACATTTTGGAATTATTTTCAGAAATAAAATTTAAGAAACAAATTATCCAAAAATACAATCAGGGCCTACAGATTTCAAGTATCATATTAAGTGCTCTTATAAATACAATTGTTTTTCCTCTCACCAACATCATGTGTAGACAATCAGGTTGTATGTATACATTTCTGCAGATGCTCCACACTTTCCTATCAGCTGTTGATGCTACTAGGGTGATGTCTTGCTAATGGTAAAAAAAAGCCATTATGCGAAAACTCTTTCAAACAATGTTTTCCTACTTTGTACAATATTTGAAGTAACTCTTTATCCAGACAACAGCAAGAACAGCAGCAAAAGACTTTCAATGTAATGTGTTGTGTTAAGGGCTTTCTGTGTTCACTCAAGTTTCAAAAGACTTTGAAATTGCATTTATTCAAGGCCATGTTTTAAGCCTATGTGCATTCCTCAAATAGGTTCTAAATTTCATTTCTATAGAAAAGTAAAACTACTTTTCAATTCTATGAGAGCATAAAAGCACCTATGGGTGGAAAAACAGATTGTGGGATCCTCAAGAACTGCTTAAGAAGAGCATATCTTATGGTATAGCCCGTTAGGCACTCCTATGTTCTTTGTGTTCTCTGGTTCCATTCTTAGTCTATAGCAATTTCTTGCATCTGCTCTTCCAAAGGGATCTTCCAGAGGTTTCTCTTTTTCTTAAAAATGTAGGTTGATGATTTGCTGGGGTGATCCTGCAATCTGAAAGGCAAATTTTCCCTTCCTTTTCCTCTTGTTTTACTTTCCACCCTTTAGAATAACAATAGTATAGTGAGTAAGTATCATTTCATATATGTTTGCATGTTTTCAGGAACATCTCTGGAAAAGGGGGTTTAAATTTTCAATAGCTGGATCAATTAAAGAAAAATATGTATAAAATGTTTTATAGAAACTATAAAACCTCAGAGTTAATGGCCAAAACAAATAAAACTTGTCAAGGGGAATGCTGGAGGTGCAGAACGCAGAAAGGTTCTTTTTTCAGGTCTTTTTTTTCTTTTTTCACATGCATGAAAAAGGAGGGAAAGCATTCACTATGATTGTGTGACCTAAATAATCTGATACAGTGTATTGAGATGACTTCAAGGTTCAGTGACTTTCAAGACCAGTTTTGAGTTTGGATCAAAATAGGTAAGTGTAGAGTTAATGGGATCAAATTAGAACAGCATATGACAAAGTCCTTGTATGGATTCAGTTTCAGTGTGAGACATTCAAATGATCCTAAAACACCAAGACTGGTTTTGAAAGTAAGAGTGTATTGCCTTCACAAAGAGATGTGGACTAACCATTTAATATGGTAGTTAGGTGGTATAAAAAAGAAATTAAAAACACATTGCCACATCTTAATTTTTTTATTCAAGCATTTCTAAGTTGGTAGCCACATCAAATAAGATAACCATCTTATCTTATTGACATCCCAGTTGCAATATTTAACTCTACCATGTAAGCTTAATGTGACAATAGTACAGTAACGGCAGCCAGTAAATTGCAGAAATTACTAGATTGTGAAGTATTTAAGACAGAAGTAAATAAAAGCCATGTTTTTAAACTGTTAAATGTGCAGACCAAGAAAATATTCTGCTTTTTTGAAGAGTGAACATCTGGATAAAAACGCTTAAGAGTTGATTTTACATGAATATCAAAGAGTATGACATGAAGGTTGTTTTCTTCTACAGGCATCAATTCTTTCAGTTAATGAAGTCTCTCAAGTTTAGCTTGGCTGAAGATCTGAGTCTGCACCACTGGCATAGAAACTCTGCTTTCTTGTCTACTTTCCCACGCTTTTTAAGAGATCTTTATTACCAAAGCACACGACTTCCGTATATAAATCTCAGGTGCTACTTTTCTGCATGGCAATTGATAATACAAATAGTGACGTATGACATCCAGCTGAAGAAAAATCTCTGAAAATATATCAATTCTTTCTGTAAACTCGCTACCTCCATTGTGGTGGTTTTGTTGTTTTTCTTGTTGAATCATAGAATCATAGAATAGTAGACTTGGAAGAGACCTCATGGGCCATCCAGTCCAACCCCCCGCTAAGAAGCAGGAAATTGCATTCAAAGCACCCCCGACAGATGGCCATCCAGCCTCTGCTTAAAAGCCTCCAAAGAAGGAGCCTCCACCACAGTCCGGGGCAGAGAGTTCCACTGCCGAACAGCTCTCACAGTGAGGAAGTTCTTCCTAATGTTCAGGTGGAATCTCCTTTCCTGTAGTTTGAAGCCATCGTTCCGCGTCCTAGTCTGCAGGGCAGCAGAAAACAAGCTTGCTCCCTCCTCCCTATGACTTCCCTTCACGTATTTGTACATGGCTATCATGTCTCCTCTCAGCCTTCTCTGAGAGGAAAATACTTTCTTTGTTCATCTTGCTAAGAAAATGCAGCTCCAGGCAGAAAATGGCAAACAGATGGGAAGTAAATCAGTACATTATTGTAACTGTATCTTTTTTATTAGATCACAGTCTACTAGATTTTAGCTGAAGCTAAACAACATGAGTAAAAGTTGTTGGTCATGGCATGCACTTCAGGATACATTAGCATTTCCTACACAGCATGAGATATAGTTGGGTTTTAGCTCTTTCGCATAAACACAAATAAAATATTTAAGATTCCTCCAGGATAGGGATAGGTGAACTTTTGGTTATTCATCTGTGATATAATTTTTTCAAAATTGACCGATGTTTTCATATTTGGAAACCTGAGATTTTACAAAGCAAAATGTGGCAGAAAGAAAAACAGAAATATTTTGAGTGTTTACTAAAAGTCTGTATTTGAATCCCTGTGTTTCTGCAGTGAGCTGCCATCTCCTTTTCCTCAGATCCCCCTTATTTTTAATACTTCCATGCCTGGCATGAATAATCTGGCCTCTCTGTACTTGGAATAGATACACCTACAGATTTCATTTGAGTTTGTTTGTTTTCTAAAAGAAATTAATATTTGAGAGAAAACAAAACTAATAAATTTTCCTGACTTTAATCCAGAACCATGAACACCAGCTATCAAAATCTTTATATTTTTATAAGTGATGTCACGTTGTTTTTTTCATATGTTTTTATTGTAAACACAGATAGAATAATATCAAAATCCATCACCATTTCAATATACATATCAAATGTTATTTTCTTAGTAATCTTAACCTTCCTGATTCCACCTTTATCTCCCACTTGTGTCTATCGGTATTTCACCCCTCACTCCCTCCCTCCCCACACCCTCTGGGAATAGTGCTTTCCTTCCTTTTTAACTTCCCACATTCTTTGGTCTTTCCAATCCAAGGCAACAGTTGCTTGGGTGGAAACTGTCATGTATTTTATAATTTCCTGCCAATCCTTAATGTTTTTCTTCTTGTCTAATTTCCCGGTGAAAAATTCTTTATTATTCAGTACCAATTTGTGTCCTATTAAATCTTCCGTTTCCTTCTTTACCTTGTCATAAAATCTTAGTACTTTGTCACATTCCCATCACATATGCATATATGAGCCAATTTTTCCACATCTGTGCCAACACAATTTTGTGCTTGATTTAGTTATATGAGCTAATTGAATTGAGGTTCTATACCATTTAGTCAGTGTTTTCCTTTGTGTTTCATTAATCCTTATGTGCTTGTTTTTTTATTGAATTGATCCCATATTTAATATCTGACTCATTGATATTCAGGTCCTCTTTCCATATCTCAGCCAATGTTTCAATTTATATTGTTTTTCAACTAATTTCTTGTATATAAAACCCATCCTTTTCCAATTTCCACTTTAAAATTTGTTCAAAATCTGTTTCTGGACCTTCCTTTTCCCCTCCAATTCATAATCCTTTGTTTTAGTCCATTCCGAAAAAGTCAGTTATATTGACCGCAATTGTTCTTTATTGTTTCCCAATCCTTTATTGTCCTATCTGAGTTTAGGAGGTCTCTTATCAATTTCATTCCATTTTGTTTTAAATTTGTTATCACTTTACCAAATATCTGTTCCTTTTTATTGCCTAAAAACCCTATTGGGAGTATATCTACTTTATTTATTGGTAATTTACCTTGCCATTTTTTCCAGAATTCCATGGATGAGATCATTGGTCCCCCTTTGATTTCTATTAGGGTTTTATTGTCCACCCATCCTTTTAAACACAGGCAATTATACCATCTGTTTATTGTTTTTTCAATTCTATCACATCTCAATTCAGTAGGGATTATTTCTAAATATGTGCATACAAACATGCAACCAAAAGCTCTGTTGAATTTAGGGCTCATCTACATGAGGCAGATTAGTCCGATGTAAATCTGGCCTGGAGCAGCCCCGAATCCAGCATATGTTTGCTGTATTCAAGGCTGTTGTCCAGACAGCCTGGGACCATTGTCTGCTATATGTCATCACTGCTGCTAAAGAACATCTTCAGAGTGCCTGGCCACAAAAGTAGTCTCTGCTGATATGACAGTGTGGAGCCTGTGTGACCAGCAAGAAGGCAGGAGTTAATTCTGATGTCAACAGAGGTGACTGCAGTGGTCAGGTGCTTGGAAAGAGCTCCATGGCCAACTAGGAACAATGGTGACATAGGCAAAACCCATCCCTTTTCCTTATGCTGATTGTGGTGCTGTCTGGGCAGCGCATCAGACCTAATCCAAATTCCTGGGATATTTCGGAGTTTCAAGCAAACTCCATAGTATCTCGACTTTGCAAAAAAACAAACAAACTTGGAATACTCACAGGAAGCTACTGTACACTGTAAACATTCCCAGTGAACCATTGTGATGAGTGCAGGTTTTTGAACTGATGTAAGCAAGCCCGCAATGGATCCTTAGAGCACACAGGACTATAGCCAGCAATTGCTGTGAAAAAGCACTTGCATTTTTTATAACTGACAGAATCACAACATATTTCTGACCTAGCCTAGAATTTCCTTTGATTTCTTGATAAAGAGAATTGGCGGTGTTGACAAGAAAACATTGCTACCTGTCAAAGAAAGAATCTGTAAGCCAGTAAACTGTCAAAATCTTCCCTGGAAAAGTATTAAAAATCCTCCTTGGGGCAAGTATACATTTGTCCATTGTGAATTAGTTCTTGACTCAGAGTATGGCCTTTGTTTTTCTTTCAGAAATTGTTTCACTGGCCATTGGATCAAATTCATGGGAATATTTCATAAAAACTTATTTTAAGCTAAAATTGATTTACAGTTCCCTCTTTTAGGTGTATACACAGCTCACCATTTGATATGAGTTTTGTAGTAACTATTCAGCTCCCAGTGATCTCAATTCAAATTGACCCCCATTCATATTTGATTAGGACCATATCAAAATTGGAAATCGAAATATTTTCATCTCCTAGTGACCTTGCACTAGAGAACTAATATGGCTACATATTTTCTCTCTTTTTTCCAATATAGGCATGATATTTCAAAATACAGCAGTATCCTCTGAGATGACTAATCCTGTGAAACAGGTAGATTTAGAGGTTTTTGTGCTAGCCATGTTTTATATTTGTTTTAATATATTTAAAGTTTGGCTAATGTGTGTGCTTCTTTGCTGCACTATGAAAGAGTCTGTGGCCTATGTGTGCTGTTTGTAAGCAACCAAGATCCAACACTGTCTATTTTAGGGAGTCTTTTAAAGATGATATGGGATGGGGTTATCTCCATCCATTCATTCTGGTATATCTATCTGTGCCTGATGAAAATTCCATAAAGCTGAATTTTAGTAACTTCTACCAGCAGTCGGAGCACTAACTTGAAATGTGCTACAGAATGACCCTCCAGGTGAGCATTTTGCCTTTTACTTCCCATCAAGGTTCATTTCAGATCAATGGTCTAAGTAAAATAATGGATCAGTTGTGTCTACTGCAGAGGTGTGTGACTACAATAGAGATACTGTACAGTAGTTGTAGTTAGTTACCCCTTATGTGTTTCTCAAAGTTAGAAAAAGGTTGGGAACATGAGGGTAGGGGAGGCAGAAAATACAATACATATTTATTATAGACACAGGGCCAGTCCAACAATGAGGCGAATTAAGTGGTCGCTTCGGGCGCAAAACATACGGGGGCGCAGTCGAGACTGCTTTTTCTGTTGATTTCTTGTAAAACATGATGTTTTGGTGCTTAATTTGTAAAATCTTAATGTAATTTGAAGTTTAATAGGTTTTCCCTTAATCCCTCCTTATTATCCAACATTTTCGCTTATCCAATGCTTTTATTTTTCAGTGATTGGTTTGGGGGGGGGGCACCAAAATTCTGTTCGCCTACACTTGAAAAATACCTAGGGCCGGCTCTGTATAGACATATGTTATATACTAAAATAATATCTACTATAAATATCCTTTTGAAAAAGAAAAGTAGTTTTAAATAACCTCCAAAGAAGCTCATAGTAGTAAGAAAAGGAACGCATATAACTAAAGTAGTTTTCAGTTTTAAAAATCAAAAATAAACCAGCAAATGATGGAAATCAAAAACAGAATAAACCAGAGTCCAGTAGATAAAATCATTTTCTGTCCCTAAAAGTCTTCAGAAAGAAGGGCACAGAAAGCTAGGAGATACGGAGGGCAGGAGTGAGTCAGAAGGCAGAGAAAAGTAAGGTTTCAGGAAAACATCTCAGGAAGAAACTCTTAAAAGTCTGGGGATCAATTACCAAAAAATCCCTGTCTCTACATAGCTACCCACCTAGGGCTGCAAAGTACAGTGTAAGTATATAGATAATATTGTTGTAGAAGAGGACAATTCTTTTCTTATCCTGGTCCAAGGCCATTTGAAGCTTTAAAGATCAATACAAACCATCTGAATTAGACATGGATGCAACTAGGGAGCCAATTAGGTTGGCCAGCTATTGTTCTTCTGTCAGGTTTCAGTTTGCTGCATATATTGAGCAATTCGGTATGCTTTTCTCATTACATAAGTTTACCCTATTTACTCTCCATTTTATAATATAAGCCACTTGTAGAAAGATACTGTCTTTTTTATTATCTAAAGCACCATGTACACACATCAGGATCAATCAGCATTACATTTGAGTCAACAGTTTAGGTCATTCAAGATGATCCTTCTAACTCAGGCATGGACAAACATTGGCCCTCCAAGTGTTTTGGATTTCAACTCTCACAATTCCTAACAGCCTGTATGGCCAAAGTTTGCCTATGCCTGTTCTAACTAGTCCATTGCTAAGATATGGTTAACCTATTGCATATTGCTGAACTATAAAATTCATCAGGGCTTATATACCACTGCCAGGGGGCTGATAATGATGGTACTTGGAATTCAACAATTTCTAGCAAACTACAATTACTTGAAACTTCTTTTACAGAACCATAATCATTTGGAATCAGTTATGGACTGGTATATGGAATCCCTATATAATATGTGAACATTAGGAATAGTGGGCCAGTACACCACATCCTGGAAATTTTTTAGTTGAATATGTTGCCTTAGAGCAGGGGTCCCCAAACTAAGGCCCGGGGGCCGGATGTGGCCCTCCAAGGTCTTTTACCTGGCCCCTGCCCTAATTTTTAGACTTAGGGTTGATCTAAGTCTACCTGGTCTTTGGAGGTCTTTTTGCTTACCTATGGTCTTATGGGATCATCTATATGGTCTTTGAAGGTCTATTTGCTTAGCTACAGCCTTTTGAGACCATCTAGATGGCTTTTGGAGGTCACTTTCCTTACCTATGGTCCTATGAGACCATCTAGATGGCCTTTGAGGGTCCCTTTCCTTACCTATGGTCTTATGAGACTATCTAGATGGTCTTTGAAGGTCTCTTTGCTTACCTACGGTCTTGTGAGATTGTCTTGATCAGAGGTCCCCAAACTAAGGCCCATGGGACCCCCAAGGTCATTGACCTGGCCTCTGTCCTAAACTTTAGACTTAGAGTTGACCTAAATCTGAAATGACTTGAAGGCACACAATAACAACAATCTTAATTTTAGAATATTTCATCATATTCCGGCCCCCCCAACAGTCTGAGGGACTGTGAATCGGCCCTCCACTTAAAAAGTTTGAGGACCCCTGCCTTAGAGTATGGTGAAATCTCTTTCTCCAGAAGTTTTTAAGCAGATACTGGATGGCCATCTGTCAGGAGTACTTTGATTCTGTGTTCCTGCATAGCAGGGGGTTGGATGGGATGGTCCTTGTTGTCTCTTCCAACTCTATGATTGACAGTATTATGACTAGTGGCCCTATTACATTATACAGTTATGACATTATAATTTCCACTTTAACTGTCATGGCAATATCCTATGAAATCATGGGGTTTGTAGCTTGTTAAGAGACCAAAGGAACTCTCTGGCTGAGATAACCCAGGATTCCACAGGGTGCTATAATGGTAAAGTGTGGTAATTGGGACCTAGATTTGCAAGAAGAATTCATTATTCTGACATAGAAGAAAAGGTGCTGGGTAGATCAGAAAAATTACTAGTATAAGCCATGAAGGAACTGTAATTAAGTAATGTGCTAGATGCACTTGAGCAGGGGTCCCCAAACTACAGCCCGGGGACCACATGCGGCGCCTGGAAGGCATCTATCTGGCCCCCACGGTAGTGGCTTCCTCCTCCTCTCCCGAGGAAGGTGCATGCCGCCGCTCGGTCCTTTCCCTGCGCAAGCCTTTACAGCCCTTTCTGACCTCTCCCTGCAAAAGGGTTTGCAGCCATTCCTGGCTCCTCCCTCTCCCTGCACAAGGCTTTCCTGCCTCCTGCCTCGCCCTGTGCCTGCCTGGAGTTGGAGTTGGAGTTTTGCTTGTGTTTACAAAGGTATTTTTATTATTATTTAATTTATGGTACACAAAGGCAGAAGAGGGCTGGACTAAATGGCCCAAGGGGTCTTTTCCAACCCTTGATATTATTTTTATTGTTATTATTACTACCATTGAGGCTGGGTGGCCATCTGCCAGGGGTGCTTTGCTTGGGGTGGGCAAAGGCAGAAGAGGGCTGGACTAAATGGCCCAAGGCATCTCTTCCAACCCTTAATATTATTTTTATTGTTATTATTACTAACATTGAGGCTGGGTGGCCATCTGCCAGGGGTGCTTTGCTTGTGGTGGACAAAGGCAGAAGAGGGCTGGACTAAGTGGCCCAAGGGATCTCTTCCAATCCTTGATATTATTTTTATTGTTATTATTACTACCATTGAGGCTGGGTGGCCATCTGCAAGGGGTGCTTTGCTTGTGGTGGGCAAAGGCAGAAGAGGGCTGGACTAAGTGGCCCAAGAGGTCTCTTCCAACCCTTAATATTATTTTTATTGTTATGATTACTAACATTGAGGCTGGGTGGCCATCTGCCAGGGGTGCTTTGCTTGTGGTGCTCAAAGGCAGAAGAGGGCTGGACTAAATGGCCCAAGGGATCTCTTCCAACCCTTGTTATTATTTTTATTGTTATTATTACTAACATTGAGGCTGGGTGGCCATCTGTCGGGGTGCTTTGCTTGTGCTTTTAGTGGACAAAGGCAGAAGGGGGTTGGACTACATGGCCCAACCCTCTTTATTATTTTCATGATGATGATGATTATAATAATAATAATTATTATTATTATTAACATTGAGGCTGTATTTGTTCCCGTTTGGTTTTTTTAACTTCAAAATAAGATGTATGCAGTGTGCATAGGAATTTGTTCACAGTTTTTTTAAAAAACTATAGACCGGCCCTCCAATGGTCTGAGGGACTGTGAACTGGCCCTCTGTTTAAAAAGTTTGGGGACCCCTGCTCTTGAGGACTGGTTTCTTCTAGACAAGCCAGGAGTTTACTTCTTTTAGAGTTCTCCACTCATAAGAAAAAGGATGAAGTCTGGGAGTTTCAAAGAGATAAAAAAATCTGTACTGAAATCCAAACATTGTTGGAACAAGATCATTATCTGTATTCTTCGGGCAGGATGATCAAATGTGACAGATCCAAATTCTGGGCTGAATAGGCAGAATTAAAATTTGCATATAACCTCGGGGTGCCACAGGGTACCTCTGTGAAGTCTGGGGAATCCATTGCAGAGGAGTCAGACCAGGAAGAGTCTACATCTCCAGGAAACATCCACTCCTCAGCACCTCAACAAACAATCAAGAGCAGACACAGATAATGCAGACTCTCTGGATGATGAGCCCTCACCACAGCCATAGCAAGTGGCTGCTGAAGATGGACCACTTTCTTTTGCACAACAATAACAAGCCACACAGCAGTAAAAGTGGATCCAGTTGCATTATGCACAGGCTTAAATACCAGACACCAAGCAATTATCGACCTGACTTTAAAGATCAAGCAACTATACATCTCCCAAAAGCAGAAAAATGGCATAATTACAGAAAACTGCTTAGCAGTCTCATGAACTCCCTGTCTCATTAAATTCTTGATATCTTGGACCAGCAATGATATATCTGATATATGTTGCTTTTTCCTCAGCTTTGTTCTTATGATTGACTTAGAAACAATCTCCTCCTCATTCTCACTATCATACAATGGCTCTGTGTTAGCTAACTGAAAAGACAATAGATTCCCTTGAATCACAAAGACACTAATCCACTAGATGACCAATCTCAAGTATGTATTTTACATTTTATACCAAACAAAATAAGCATTAATATACAAAGAACAACAGTATGTTATATTCACAATGACTAAGTATAACAGGGAACCACTATAATTAGTCACTGTGAATATAACATACTTTTGTTATTAGTGGATTAGTGTCCCAGTGTTAGCTAAGCCTGATTTCCTAACTCTCACTGCTACTGAGAACAAGATGTGGATCAGGTTGATGGTCTCATGGAAGTTGCATGACTGAAAGTGTTTTACAGGCAGTTCCCGAGTTACAAACATTTGACTTACAAACAACACATAGTTTAGAACAGGGATGTCACAAAGCGAGAGAAATCTACCTCTAGAAAGAGAAATGCACTTCTGGAAGAGTTATTATCATGGGGAAAAGGTGTCTCCATTGATGCTCTATCACCAATCTTTGTTTCCACATCAAGCCAAACTTTTAGAACTCCATTATCACAGGGACCTAAAGGACATGAAATCCTCTAAACAGGGGCACATACAGCAAAACAAACAGTGCAAAGGGGGGGGGGGTGTTAACCCATCCCTATGCTAGCCAGAGTAATGACACACAGAATGATCTCAAGGTCTATGAAGAAAACACAATCATTGAATAGTTGGAGGTTTTGGGTGAATAATTAGGACAAGGTGATGATCATTATGTCATGGACATCTCATATATAAGTACTAGGCTTGATCGATCCATGAAAAATTTGATTCTAAACTCGTTGCAAAAGTAGAGGGGGGCAGCGTTTCGTTTTTGAAGGTATTTCCAAATTTTGCCCCCAAAAAATTTCAAAATTAACGAAAATTCGTTATTTTCGAAATTAATTCGTTAATGGCGGACGCGCATGCGCAATTCCCAAAAACAGCACAGAGGGAGAGGACTTTACAGGACTCTCCCACCCTCATTTTTGAGTGATCTTCTTCAAACTTGGTACAGTGGTAGAACACATTTAACACTGATAGCTCACCAAAATTTGGAACGTTTCCCTTATCCTCTGATTTTTGGCGAATTTTCATAGCTTTTATAATAAACCATTTTTTAATAATTGCAGAAATCTGTTCCTGGTTTGAAAGTCTTATTTCCTGTTAAATTGGGTTGTCTTTACTGTGAAAGTCATTGTTCTACTTCAGAAACTTTGTTTTTGTGGCTGAAACTTTGTTAAATTGGTGTGTGTGTGATATATACTGTGTGTATATATATAGTCCCTGCATATGTGTGTGTGTGTTTGTGTGTGTGTGTGTATAGGTAAAGGTAAAGGTATCCCTTGACGTTAAGTTCAGTCATGTCTGACTCTGGGGGTTGGTGCTCATCTCCATTTCTAAGCCCAAGAGCCAGTGTTGTCCATAGACACCTCCAAGGTCATGTGGCCGGCATGACTACATGGAGTGCCATTACCTTCCCACCAGAGCGGTACCTATTGATCTACTCACATTTCAAGCTGCTAGGTTGGCAGAAGCTGGAGCTAACAGCGGGCACTCACTCTGCTCCCGGGATTTGAACCTGGGACCTTTCGGTCTGCAAGTTCAGCAGCTCAGTGCTTTAACACACTTCGCCATCGGGGCTCATGTATATATAATATACATACACATACACACAATGTGGAGAATATGTGGAAAGGTAGATAGATAGATAAGTTGGGAGCCACAGTGAAGGCACCTTCCTGGGAGCAAGTTCTAATAATAATAATAATAATAATAATAATAATAAATCCCTTACAATATCCAAGATGGGTACCATTATTGGCAGAGAAAGCCAAGCTGTAGGAGTTGAAATCCAATCATTTATCCTCCCTATAGAATCAATTTTATATGCATTTTTAGCTACAGAAAAGCTAAAATCAGGACAGTAAAAGAACAACACCCAGAAAATGGGAATTCCAGACAGGAAACAATCAGGGCCAGCTAATACCTCCCAACAAAGGATTCCCCCAGGTAGGAAGCAGCCAGGCTTTGAAGCTGCAAGGCTATTCAATGCTAATCAAGGTGACCAATTGCAACATTCACACTTGCCTCCCACAGACAAGAGTTCTTTCTCCCACCCTGGACCTTCCACAGATATATAAACCCCACTTGCCTAGCTTCGCACAGACGTCAAAACCTCACCGCCGGGCCCCTCTCTGTCTCTCTCGGTCTCTCCATTCCCGGCTCCATCCGCCGCCTTCCCGCCTCACAGAGAGACACCAGGCCTGAGCTGAGGCGAGGCGGCGGCGGCCATTTCCCCCCTCCGTCTTCCTCCTCCTCCTCGGCCTCCTTCCCCCTCGCCCCCTCCCATTGGCTGAGCCCGTGACGCCCCTTTTGCTGAGGGGCAAAAGGAAAGGGCCTGAATGGTGGGAGTTTGGGTGATTTGCAAAAGCTTTTTTTTCCTAACGAAAAAAACGACGACATAACGAAAAACGGCCTCTCGCGATTCGAAACCGCAATATCCAGACGTGTGGACAATCAAGGTCGTATATTGCTTCAAAACAAACGAAAATAACGAATTAATAACGGGTAACGGGGAAATCGAATTATTTGAGCAAGCCTAATAAGTACCTTGGGGACTGCCTGTATATGTGTGAAGATTTTTGTGCCACTGTTCATTGTGTTTTGCTATTTAGGTATTGTTTTATTCCTTTCTCTGCCATTCCTGCTAGAATGTCTCACATATGTAGCACAAAGGGGATCTTACTTTTGGGAATTTCAATCCATTTCAATCCAGCCTTGGAAGTAGACCAAATCCTATAGTGTTATTTTATGTTGTGTGACTCTACCTGAAACAGTCCTCAGTCATCCACAGTGTTATATGGCCTGACCATCACATTTGTAGTAAAGGCAGTACACTCAGATTATTTTTCTCCCTTCTTTCTCCCCATAGCTTGGATAATTTACTTTTTGGACTCAAACTAGCAGAACTCTTCTACCAGTATCGTGATGGCTGGGGAATTCTGGGAACTGAAACTTTTCCAAGCTCTGCTTCTAGTTAGTATCTGGACTTGTATGTCTAGTTATATGGATTTATTGCACCCAGTCTCTGAAATAAACTGTTAAGTTGTATCCCTCTCAAAAATCACTGAGCATGAGCAGCAAAGAAACTTTAAAAGGGACATGGGTCAGTTAATTTTGTGAGGTACTTATATTTCTAAGGCTTGGAAGGACCATGAAAACTAACTTTTCACAGGCATAAGCAAAATATCCCCCATTCAGATATTTACTCCTCATAAGTAGGACATGCACCTATTATTTCTGTTGTTCAATTTTCTTCTCAGCTGCACTTCCTTGTAGCCATGGCAGCGGCAACTTGCACAGTGGGTTTTGCCGAAATACACCCTCAGAGTGTTGTCTCAAAGCAAGGAAATACAGCAGGTTGGGGAGTGGGGGTGAGGAAGCCAGACCACAGTTTCTCAGACATAGGATTACTGTTTCTGAAAGTCTAATTAAAAATGAATGTTCATTATGTCCCACAATAAAATGAGAGGGTCAGGAAATAAACACAAGGGTGATGGATAATTAATAGCCAAGCAAGGACAGATGCTAAAAAGCAAAAAACAAAATTAATGTGATGGATACATTTGATTTTAAAAGAGTGGGAGCAACAGGCAATTATCTGTGAGTTAATTTGCCATGTGCTTGGCTATGAGGACATGTGTAAATACCTTACCAGCAACTCAGGACAAGCATTCATCTCATTTAAACATTTGCAACTTGGAAGAATGACATATAGAGGTTAAATATGACAGAAGAGCCTTATCTGATTTAATGTGCAACTGAGACACATATTCTGTCTGTCTATGGAAGGTATGTAAAAGCACAGCTGGCCTACAGCAGCTTTTCTCAGTCCCTTCAAATTATCTTGGTTAGTGGTCATGGTTCCATATGAAGCAGTCCTAAGGTACACATGTCAAACGCAAGGACTGTGGGCCAAATCCAGCCTACCACATGATTTTATGTGGCTTGTGAAGTTTTTAATGGCAGGCCAACATAATTACATTTATAGTCTCTTACAATTACAAATGGTCCTTTGAAGGCATGTGGCCCTGTGTTATTCTACATACCAAAGAGTGGATTTCTCGTTTCCTTCTCTCAGTTGGTGTTATGTGCCTTCAAATATTTTCCAACCTATGGCAATTTTTATGAACAATATATCACACTGTTTTCTTGACAACGTTTGTTCAAAAGAGATTTGCCATTGCCTTCCTTTGAAAGAGTATGACTTAGGCAAGGTCAGCCAGTGGGTTTCATGGCTGGGCAGGGATTCAAATCCTGGTCTTCAGAATCATAGTCCAATGTTCAAACTGCTACACTATGCTGGATCCCACTTGAATAGTCTTAGCCACAGTAGACACATCTACACTGACCCTTAAGTCCAATCCAACATCCTGGGTGCAAGATTGGGTGCGAGAAGAGTCTGCCATAGGGACTCCCCAAGCCATCACAGAAGTGGAAGAGAATCTTCAATGGCTAGTGGGCCTAAATATGGTTTAGCACCACTGGGCGGACACCCTGTACTCCACCCTCACCTCTCCCATGTGTCACAATGATTTCTGGCCACTACTCAGCCCCTGTTTTTTGCCATCACTTACTCCAACATCAGTTAGACTGACAGGGACTGCCTAGTTTCCAACAGACCTCACAACCTTTGAGGATGCCTGCCATAGATGTGGCGAAACGTCAGGAAATAATGCTTCTGGAATATGGCCATACAGCCTGGATAACTCACAGCAGCCCAGCTACCGGGTGCTCTGTCTAACAAAAGTCACAGTAACTTTGCCGCTGTGCTGCTGTCCTTCCTCTCCGTCAATCCCCCCTCCCTCGAGCCTCCAAGAGTTACCCCACCCCCAATTCTAGGAGTGGATCTACATGCCCTATATCCCAGATTATCTGGTAGTGTAGATTTATATAATCTGTGATCAGATCCTGGCATATAGGGAAGTGTAGATCCAGCCAGGGTGTCTCCAGATGTTGAAGCACAGATGTTGAAGCTAGACAAACCCCCGCAAAAGGCTGCCCCCTCCCCCAAAAAAACCACAGATCACCCTCGGAAGAGGATCTGGGAACTGAAGGGAGGCTCTAATGCAGTGGAGACTCTAATGGCGGCAAAGGAAAAAAGCATTCCTACTTGCATGTTAGTCTAGTTCAGTGATTCCCAAAGTGGGCGCTACTGCCCCCTGGTGGGCACTGCAGTGATCTAGGGGGGCAGTGATGGCCACCTGTGCATTTGCCATATGCATTAATACATATATCTTTCTGTTTAATTACTATTAAAATTAAAAAAAAATAATTTCCAGGGGGCGCTGAGTAATATTTTTTCTGGAAAGGGGGCGGTAGGCCAAATAAGGTTGGGAACCACTGGTCTAGTTTAAAGCCAAATTACTTTAAACTGTGAACTGAACCAAATAAACAAACATATCTTAGTTGTTAAGTATAAATCTAGGAACAGGTAACATGCCAATCAAATATAGCTCCTCAATTATTCTATCCTTTACAATGTTTTTCTCCCTTTGTAATCTCCAAGGCCACCAAAGAATATTGTCTAAAGTATATAATCTTGGGAACAACTGAATAAAAGTCACAATATATTAGAAGGTGTGCAAAATGTCTGAAATCCCATTACTAATTCATTTTGGAGATTCAGATGGCCCCTGCTTCATTTCGTAAAGATTTTGAGCGGTCCCGTTCCGATTAGTAACCCAAATCTCAGAAGCTTTGTAAATGCTTTCATTAGCAGCAATTGGGAAAATTTAGAGGCTTGTTTTGCTGTCATTTTTATGGCTATCAAGATGAAACTTTATTTCCTGATCCTCTCATTTTTATGGCTATCAAGATGACCCTATACCTGCTCAGTTTCAAAACATTTTGGTCATCCACTAATTTTTAGGAATTTTTTTCCAAAAAATTACAAATATTTTTTTTAAAACTACAAGTGGTATCCCCTTGCATTTCTACACAATTAGACCACACAAGGAGGGTTTCCCTTAAATTGTGGCATAGTAAGCAGGGCAGCAAGTCTGCCAAGTTTCAGAACAATCAGTGCATTCACTGATTTTAAAGACTTTTTCCAATTAAGCGCACACTATTAACCTACACTAGGGCTTTAACCCGAGCAGCCCCATTCTTCTGGCATGAGCAGAATTCTGGGAAATGTAGCTAAAGGTGGGGTATTTTGAATGCTCTGATATAGAGGTCCATGCCTTCCCAGAATTCTGCTCATGCCAGAAGAATGGGGCCACAGTCTTAAGAGAAGTGAGGGGAAGGTAAGGGCTGTAAAGTTTGGGGAGAGAGTGGGAATTTGAAAATATAAGTTTGGGGTAAGATACACAGATGCTGAGGGAGTTG
This sequence comes from Anolis carolinensis, assembly GCF_035594765.1. NCBI lineage: Eukaryota > Metazoa > Chordata > Lepidosauria > Squamata > Anolidae > Anolis > Anolis carolinensis. The sequence continues at coordinate 278,215,290 of NC_085841.1, read as the reverse complement.
ACAGTGAGGAGGAATGAGCTATTAGAGCATAAATACCAAAATCCATAACTGCGTTCTCTGTATATGGAGACATATGTATGCTTAACTCCAAGACCACGAAGACCCCTGAAATTTGGCATTAATAGTAAGTAGACTCTGGACATATGCATCATAGGATTGGTTAATGGATTGAATATAGTTTATCCATCTGAAGGCTGCAAAAACATTTTCAGCCCCTAGGTGGTAAATTTCTCTAACTTTCCCTTACTAACTACCAACAAGGAAGCTTGCCAGACTTGCCAACTGCATCTACACTGTAGAATTAATGTAGTTTGACACCACTTTAACCGCCATGGCTTAATATTTTAACACCCATCACATTTGTTTTGGCTCCTAGCACAATATAAAAGCACAACCACAGTATAAGAGCATGCACAATATAGTTGTTATAATGATCCTAATGATAACAGTGCTTTTCTAAGTAGAGAAAGATGGAGGACTATAATTCAGAATATTGCCATGGTCCAAGTAAAAACAGATATTCCTCTCAGACAGAGAGCTAAATCCATGATAAATTGCTATTCTGTGATGTATGTTTCTGAGAATTAGAGAAGAAGGAACAAAACCCAGTATCAAGTGCGAAAGCATGATAGATGGGCTGGAAAGAGAGAACGAACATTAAGAAATGCTATAGATCCCTTGAAGGAGTGGGAATTAATGGTTCACTGTCACTCAGTCTGAAATTTCAAGGTGCAGTATACATAGAATATATATATGGGTTCAATCAGATAAGAGTACTCCAAAATTATGATAAGATGAAATGTCATGTAGGAGAATGATGAGAATTTTCGCAAACATGCACACAATGTCCCTATTTTATTGTTTTTTCCAGCGAAGGATTGTCAACAAAAGCAAAGGTTTTTCCAATATGGTGCTTTTTCAGTCATTGCATTCACACTAAGAGCAGTGTCCTATCCAAGTTTGATTTCATGAAACTTGCATGCAACCAAATTTGACTGGTAACATGATATTGTCACAAAGCCAACTCTGAATAAGGTCAAGGAATATAAAGTTTTTCTTTTCATCATATATCCAGGGTAGCGCAGTACCCAGAATGTCAGGCAAATCAGATTGTCAGGAGTTACATTTCTAATCTGAAAAATGGAACAAGGCCAACTAGCCCTGACCTGATCTCTTGTAAAATTATTCTCAGTTTTAGATGTTGCACGCTTGTAACTGTGCATTTGAACAAGGATGTTCAGAGAGATGTGACCCAAAGGACTAGAGATGGTCATGTCTCCCTCGGTTCTCCACTTGTATCCAAATGAAGAATGAAGGAGAATTTCATTTGGTCTGTATTTTCAAGCAAGCTAACCTAATTTGAAATTCTTAGACTGATATGCAAATAAGAACCCAATTGAATTGTATAATTTGAAATTCTTAGACTGATATGCAAATAAGAACCCAATTGAATTGTATAATTTGAAATTCTTAGACTGATATGCAAATAAGAACCCAATTGAATTGTATACTTCTCGGAAATTCAGTGCCATCCTCAGCTTAAAAACTGTGTATAAAATGTGCCTCTTAAGAAACTCTGGATACCAGAGATATATGTGAGAGAAGGTATAAAAATGTCAGTAGGAAGAAGGAAGGGTATTTATTTACATTCAGGCAAATTTATATCAAAAGATCTCGGGCTATGTACAGATGAAATTAATATTAACAGGATAAAACAATTGAAAACAATAAAAATAATTTAATTAGAATACACATTAAACAGATTATCAAGATCAAACAGATGAAAAAGATCAAAAGAATTTTTGAAACATTTGCATAGCATTTGAAGTAAAACAAGAGGCCCATTTTGCATGGTGCCTCAATGAAACCAGCATTGGCATAAATCACATCCTCACAATTGTGGTGCCACAATTGAGAAGGCTTTCCCATGCCCTTACACAAAGTATTGATTCTCTGGAGGGGCAAAGAAGGAGCCCCCTTCCATGAACCTAAATCTTAGTTTGTGGACATAATTGCTTACAAAAATGCCATATTAAGAGAAACTGCATTTGAGAATTACTGAACATCTGATTCAGAGACTGGGCAAAATGGACGGTAGCTTGTGTACTGGTTCAACACTGGTTCAAACTGGTAGGAGCCTGGTCCAGCCTTATTTTTAACTGTTGCAACAATTCCTTTATTGGAGTTACATCTATCAGGCTTTTCCAGTTGGGGGTGATGGATTCTGCAAGTTGTAATTCTCCAAAAGGTGATTTTTTCCCCAAAATCTGCCATAAAGATAGCTGGCGAAGGTTTTGCTACCAAGAGGCCTGATGAGTACAACCAGAAGTGCTAAATTATAATGCTACAGCAATGGGGAATATAGAGTCTTTTAAGTCATTTTGACCTCTGTTTTTCATGTACAAATCAGAAGCACAACACTTGCTGGAATTGTATATACCCCTTAAAAGAGGCTTAAGAGAAGGAGTCATATCCTTCATTGCACATACTTCCCCTGAGGAGATGTCTTTTGTAACATCCCCTAGAATATAAGATTGCGAGAAACTTTGGGTACATTGAATAGAAAAGTGAGATCATATCTATCCCAATGTGCCTTGGCACAAGATGTTGTATCAGTATTGGTTGCCATTTAAAACACTGTAGCATAAAAACTAACTATGTTTTAGTCTAAGATCATTAAGAGTGTCCAGTTTACTGAATCATTTTGCATCCAGACTGTGACCTAAGCATTCATCTAATTAATACTCTGATAAAGAGATGCAGAAAACATCTAATATTTATAGGGCACAGGACACATTATTAAGTCTATGTATAAAACTTAACCTATGCCAAGCCAAGAAGAATCTTCACTTAATGCTAGATCACAGTTCAGTTCTTAACTTGCAGATCATAGAATCATAGAATCATAGAATAGTAGAGTTGGAAGAGACCTCATGGGCCATCCAGTCCAACCCCCTGCCAAGAAGCAGGAAATCGCATTCAGAGCACCCCCGACAGATGGCCATCCAGCCTCTGCTTAAAAGCCTCCAAGGAAGGAGCCTTGAATCTTAAGGCATTTGAGACTATTTTTAGCCAATTTAATACCAACATTTCCCTGACTTGAGTATAGCCATCTGTCAGATTTGCTTCTGGAGCTCAAAAATAAAATGTATAGCAAGTTTAGAAATGACAGACTACATAACAACCTCCATATGAAGACATGCTGTATCTTTAGTAACACATTCAAAAGCTGGATGCTAATGATTTTATAGACTAGCATTTGCATGTAGGAAAGTCAACACATGATTCAGGCTGCAATGATAACCATGAAACAAGGCTGCCTCAAGATATCTTGCTGCAGAAAAAAAGAAAAAGAAAACTCAAGTCTCTCCTCCCTGGCTTTGAAATGCTGAACCATTATGACACATTTCCTGAATTCATCTATTCCACTACCTCAATCCCCATCCATCGACACAACATGCTTTCTGAAATAAGGTGCTTCATCCAGCTGCATAGAATAGCAGAATAATCTTCTCTTATCAGATGAAGCATTGCCAATACATAAAGTTATGCAGGCACTTAGCTTTGCAGTTTTACCCACTTACTTTCTGCTTCTCATTCCATGTTTAAAGGATGAGGAGCTCTGTTTAGAAGTGAGTGAAATGGCACAGGATGGGCACAGTTTTGAATAAGGAATCTTTCCACTCATATCCAAATATTTGGCAATTTGTTCTATAAAGCTATCAGTAAGCTAGGTATTCAATCTGATAGGCATCTTTAAGTAAGCAAGGCCTTGTCTACTTGAGCAAAAAACTCCAGAGTCACCGAAAATGCACCACTGACAGACTTCATAACACACTGTGACTTTTAGTATCTCGGGGGGGGGGGGGGGGGTCATTTTTTATTTGGCTACACTGCTACCACCACATTTTCCCTGAGCTCATAGCACTGTTACCTGCCATGTCTGTGATGTCAGAATGGTGCACTTGCATGACCACCAAGAAAAATGGGAGAGACTAAAATTTCTTGCTGGTTGCACTGGCACCCTGTTCTGACATCACATACATGATATGTGATAACCATGTCCTTGCACAGAGATCCATTGCCAGCTAGCAACATGGAGAATGAAGTGGCAGTCCAGTAGAGCCTGTCTGGTCCTCAGGGCCATAGCCAGAAAAAAAATTCGGGGGGGTTCTGAAAATTTCAGGGGGGTGGTTTGAACCCCTTAACCCCCCCCCCCCCCGGGCTACAGACCTGTCAATATCTGCTTGAGATAGTGCTTGGAGGGACTCTTAATTTTTTGCGTCTCATAGACTTAGCATGGGGATTTGTTTAACCAGTTAAAATTCATGAGTAAACCAGGTGTTTTTTTTAACCTGAAAAATTTCAGGGGTGGTTTGAACCCCTAACCCCCCCCCCCCCCCGGCTACAGGCCTGCTGGTCCTAGCCTGTCTGGACAACATCCCTGGATCCAGCACATACATACTGGATCCAATGCTGTCCAGGCCAGATTTGCATCAGATTAAATTTGCCTGATGAAGACAAGCCTCAAGTTGCATTAGATTCAGTACTTCATATTTAATAATAGTTTGAAGTTATTATCTTTCTAGATAACACCTTCAAGAATCTTCCTCCAAGAATCTTCCAACTGATGACCGTCACCCCGGCTCTCAAGTTGAATTGAAAGCGCAGCGGAGAGTTCCGCAGATCACTCGCCAAAGGAACGGGACGGGACCGCAGCAGACTATTATTAAAAGATCTTTTTTCTCTTCACTTTCCCCTTCCCTGAACTATGTAACAAATCCCCCAATAAAAGTAGCATTCATTTTAACAGTAACACTCTCTATCTGGTTATTTTGTATCTTTCTCTGACTCCTTCCTTTGCATGCAATTTCTCTCTCTCTCCCGTCCCTTTAACTCCGGCTGAGGTTTCTCCGCCATAGATTAATATGGCGGACGATACAAATCGGCTCATATCTCTATCAAAATTACCCCTAGAACGCTCCTCTTTTAGTCCTAACCCTTTCTAAGGCTCCTGACTCGAAGACAACCAGCGGAACCGGAATCGGTCCAGTTTTCGGCACCTCAACAGCTGATTGTCAAACGGGACCGACTGCTCTCTTCCAGCCTGATCCCATACTTCCCTCTCCCCGCGACTCGCGGAGTGGTTTTAAGAGATCCCTGGCCCCTTTCTGTGAACTGGGGATGGGGAGATCGCTCTCTCGCTGGGGAAACATAGTTCTCCAAGAACCCTTACCCTCTCTACAGCTGCCAGGGGGTGCCCAGACGGGTGCCCTCCACGTTTCATTCATACTTTCATAATTTTATGAAGGAGAAGAACACTCTTCCCCAGACCTATCCCTGGACTTATGGAATCTTATATTTCCGAAGACTATTACCCACATGTGCCCCTTCCCCATGCCATCTGTACGAATTTCCTTCCATCACAGATGAACTCTTTTCCCTCATGTATCCATGAATTTTCATATTCTATGTACCTGGACACCCTCGTGACCCACTGTTGTATGAGTTTCTGATCGTTGGGCTAACTTCATGAATTGTGAAATCATGCTGCTAGAACTCCACTTCTATATTGGGTTCCCCAGATGTTGTAAACCGCGTTCTTATCAAATGTTTTCAATTGTTTATATCATCCATGATTCCCCTTTATGCAATGTAACTCACTTTTATGGATTCTCCCTTATTTCCATGAAATCTATCTATCTGCCTATATGTATTTGTACTCTTTGGGATCCCCGGAAAATATGTGTTTTTCCTAGCAGGGTTTATGTTCCAACTTTATTTTAATTTTCATTCTATCCCATATAATTGTCAAATCATGAAATCAAATGGGAAATTCAAAGGGCTGTCAGACCGAAACATTGTATAAATATGGCTTTATTTGAAACATATGTTACGCTAGTAGATTGAATGATCGCTACTAGTGTCCATTCAGCTGAATCGCTCAATAAAGACTCCTTGGCGGATTTTCCTTCAACCTTGGCGGACCTTCTTCATTTCAGGCTTCAGGTTGTATTGCGGCTTATATTCTCCTTTTGGCTTCGCCAAGGTCCGTTCCCTCAGGACCGGATCGGGTCTCTCCTTAAGGGCCCGATCCCCTAAAACGCGGTCGACAACATAATTTGGCTTTACCACGAAGGGACTTGCTTGGAAGTTCCAAAAATCAATTTTTTTAGGCTAAAATTCCAAGCGGCGACCTTGGTCCAGATATTCTGGAACAGGTTGGGGAGAGAAACGGCTGCAAGGAGGGCCCTCCGACCAACAATTTGACCTCATTTCACATCCAAATTTCTCTGGCAGTCCCTTTCTCTCTCTAGATCTGATTCAGGGTACTGAACAAAGGAGCCAGATAGGAGGAAGCAGATTTTTAGCTCCTCGAAGGAAAGGCGCCAACGTGAAACAGGGGACGCCCTGGAAAAAAATAAAAGGGAACCGGCCCCGTTGTTGAGACCCAGGTGGGCGGAGCTCTGGAGGTATTGCACTTCGGATCAGGGCTCGGTAACAAATTCCTGGTGAAACGCGGGAACATCTGGCACCCGGGGGGCGTGTGAGAACAGTCTGGCTTGTAAGATTACAGGTTCAAGGATCGTGGGGTAGGGGAACGGTTGTGTTCCCGGGGCACCTGCGGATTCCACGAACGCCAGCCATTCAGCCTTGGTAGAAGGAACTCTTGAAAGGACGAGCTGCACCTAGCCGGTTGGGTGAGTCGTTACTCCATTAACTGTCAGGACTGGGCAGGGGCTGAGCCAAGGATGGGTGTTTGTTCAGCACGTCTAGGGTGTCCCACCCCAGCAGACATCCCCAGGGATTCTCCATTGGGCAAGATCCTGGCCAATTGGGGTGGGCTTTGCATCGAAAAACATGGTGCAGGCCAGGTTGGGCTAACTCAGAGCACATAAGTGGCCCCTTGTGGCCCTTGAAGGGGGAACAGCTTGCCCCCCCCCCCCCCGCTCGAGTCGCCGAATTCGGAGTGTTGACCTAAGGTGACTCGCCATGGGGAGGGCAGGTGGTTCCAGCTTGCTTATGCTGCGATGTTCATGGCCTTAAGCCAGAGGGAGAGTGGAAGGGGGGAGGGGGTCCAAGTCTTCCCATGAAGGGACGTGGGCTCCAAACCTACCCTCCTCAGAAGCTCCTCTCTAGACCTACTTCCCCTCCTGCCTCCACCAGAAGAGGAACTTCTGGAGACATTTGCTTGCCCCCCACCTTACCAACCCCGACCCCCATCCCTTGCCCCACCTCATCCCCCGCTTTCTCCCCCTGTTCTGAGTCCTGCACCGACCCAGAACCCCCAAATCGACCCTTCAAGGGAACCTCTGCTTCCCGGGATCCCCACTCTCCCAGACTCACTCTCCCAACTCCCTGCCATTTCCCCCCGTCCCCCCTCCGTTTCCCAGCCCTCTGTTTTCTCTCAGCCCCATCTCCCCTCCGTTTCCCAACCTCCTATTCCCTCTCCACCCCCCCCCCAACCGAATCCCTCTAAGCCTTTTTCCCTTCCACCCCAAGACTTCTTCCCCCTTGCGCCCCCCCCCCTCCCTTAATCTCTCCCTCTCTTCCTCTCGCTCGTCCTTTTTGGCCAGAGGAACAGGGGGAAAGGAGGGGCCGTGGGGGGGATGAGGACCATCAGAGGAAGGAGGAATTGACTGTTCAGAGACCATAAAACCTCCATTGCCATCCTCTGTTTTATCTGAAGCCTGAATATTGGGTCAATAGTTCTCCAAAGAATTATTTTCCCCTCTCCCCCTCCTTTTCAAAGCAATCTGCTTCTGAATTTTTGAGTCACAGTTCAATTCCCTTTTTCCCTCTTCTTTTCTGTTTGCTTTCAAAACTTTACCCAAAATCTCTAGAAACTCCCCAAAGATCCCAGAGGAACATAAATTTTTAGACTGTCAATTTGCATTTTTGTTGGTTACAATTTGTAAGTGGGACCTTTGATCTGGCATTCTTTCCAAATCGTCAGGTCACACCTTGAAATTTGCTCAAACTAAAGGATCCTGTGTCCTCAAAGACTCGTTTCCCTTTTTCTTTTTTCTTCACCCAATCCCTTTGGGCAACCCTGCAAAACCCCCCCCCTTTTTTGAATCTTTCTCTCTCAGCCCCCCCTCCTCTCTGGGGGTTATTGTGTATCTTTGGAAAACCTTCCATCTTCAGAGACTGGCTGAGTCCTGCCTGGGGCTTCCCTGTTCTCTGAGTAGTATTCTTTGTTTGTTGCCTTGACTTTGGAGTTTTGTCTGTCCTTTAAATATGGGGAACCAAGTTTGGTTCCTCTTTCTCATGGTTTTCTTCCTTGAGCTATCCTTTCTGTTCCTCTCTCTCCCTCTCTCTCTCTCTCTCTCTCTCTCTCTCTCTTGTTTGCTATTTCTTGAATGACTGTGCATACCATGGGTTAGGAGTTTTACTAACACTCTCTCAGTATAAAAGGGACTGTTGGAAATTGTAGAATGGGAACCCTGGCACCCCACATGGAAGGCACCCCACTCCGACCTGGACTACCAGGACCATCATCCGCTCCTGTGGCTATAGAGGGACTCTGAAAAACCCAGCTCAGATAAGGCAAGAGCAACCAGTGGGGTGCCATCACGGTGATGAGGCCCCCACCCACAAGCTGGCTCCGATCGTAAGGCTGACCCTGAGCAGAAGAACATCCCCCTTCAACTGCAGGGAGGAGAGGGCGCCCCCACGAGACCAGGAGAAGGCTGGCAGGTAAGGGCGACCCCCCTCACCTGAGAAGAGGCGGCAGAGGCTAAAGGTGCGTCCCCATGGAGCCACGAACAAGACCCTCGCTGTTGGTCGCTGGGTCAGGCGCGAGTGGGGAGCCCTAACATGGCTGCGAGAATGCCAGATGTACCTTCAGTATTGAAAACGTCCCAAAAGGTATGAATGATCTATTTCCATTTTTTTCCTTTTTTTCCTTCTTTACAAAATTAACCCTCCACACTTAGGGTCTCGGGGGAAGGGGGGTGGGGAGAGGGCACGTGATCTCTTTTCTTTGCTGTCTTGAGGCATTCTCTATCCCTTGGACCTCCTCCCGGGTGGAGGTGCCGGACCTGGCTGTGGTCACTAGGAGGCGCCTGGTGAAGATGGCATCCCGACCTCCTCGAAGTCCTCCTGACCTCCTACACCGCTTGCAAGGTGCTGGAATCCGTGCCAGGATCCATCAAGAGTGCTCCGGAACCAGAACCAGCCCCCACCAGCGGCGAGGAAGACAAAGACCTGTGGACTGCTGAGCTGGGAGACGACCTGAAGGTGTTGTTCCGGAAAACACCTCCTCAGGGCCCGCCGCCCGCGAACTGTCCTGACCCGCACCCTCCCGAGGCCCGGAGAAAGACCAAAAGCCAGAGACCAAAGCACAAGACCCCCTCCAAGGACCCCTCCAAATCCCATCCCTCTAGCACCACGGGAACACCCCTTTTTGGACCCACAAACATTTGACAGCTCAATTTGACAGCTGTCAAATCGGCTCTCACTTCAACCCCTGCTCGGAAGAGCCACGATACCGCTGGGAGCTGTCTATGGTACTACCTCGGGAGCCGTGAGTTCTAATTTTCTCTCCATTTTTTTTCCTCTCTGTTCCTTCCTTACCTTTCACCGCTGGGAGCTGTCCAGCGTGCTAACCCTAAAAAATGCTAACCCTAATTCTCATTGTTTCTCTAACCCTCCCTGTCAATTCTAGATTTCTCCTTTTTCTAGCTGTAATCCTTTTCCTTCTAATAATAAGCTGCTGCTGGTCGCATTTGCCCGCTCTGTTCCAAATTTGTCGCAAAAAGAACCATTCGAACCCCTCTCAGCAGATGGCCATGCTGCCGCTGAGAGGTTATAATGCTTATGCGGTAGGGCAGGGGCGAAATGGGCTCCGCCCACCTCGCCCCGCCCTCCCGAGTGGGGAATATGATGACCGTCACCCCGGCTCTCAAGTTGAATTGAAAGCGCAGCGGAGAGTTCCGCAGATCACTCGCCAAAGGAACGGGACGGGACCGCAGCAGACTATTATTAAAAGATCTTTTTTTTCTTCACTTTCCCCTTCCCTGAACTATGTAACAAATCCCCCAATAAAAGTAGCATTCATTTTAACAGTAACACTCTCTATCTGGTTATTTTGTATCTTTCTCTGACTCCTTCCTTTGCATGCAATTTCTCTCTCTCTCCCGTCCCTTTAACTCCGGCTGAGGTTTCTCCGCCATAGATTAATATGGCGGACGATACAAATCGGCTCATATCTCTATCAAAATTACCCCTAGAACGCTCCTCTTTTAGTCCTAACCCTTTCTAAGGCTCCTGACTCGAAGACAACCAGCGGAACCGGAATCGGTCCAGTTTTCGGCACCTCAACAGCTGATTGTCAAACGGGACCGACTGCTCTCTTCCAGCCTTATCCCGTACTTCCCTCTCCCCGCGACTCGCGGAGTGGTTTTAAGAGATCCCTGGCCCCTTTCTGTGAACTGGGGATGGGGAGATTGCTCTCTCGCTGGGGAAACATAGTTCTCCAAGAACCCTTACCCTCTCTACAGCTGCCAGGGGGTGCCCGGACGGGTGCCCTCCACGTTTCATTCATACTTTCATAATTTTATGAAGGAGAAGAACACTCTTCCCCAGACCTATCCCTGGACTTATGGAATCTTATATTTCCGAAGACTATTACCCACATGTGCCCCTTCCCCATGCCATCTCTACGAATTTCCTTCCATCACAGATGAACTCTTTTCCCTCATGTATCCATGAATTTTCATATTCTATGTACCTGGACACCCTCGTGACCCACTGTTGTATGAGTTTCTGATCGTTGGGCTAACTTCATGAATTGTGAAATCATGCTGCTAGAACTCCACTTCTATATTGGGTTCCCCAGATGTTGTAAACCGCGTTCTTATCAAATGTTTTCAATTGTTTATATCATCCATGATTCCCCTTTATGCAATGTAACTCACTTTTATGGATTCTCCCTTATTTCCATGAAATCTATCTATCTGCCTATATGTATTTGTACTCTTTGGGATCCCCGGAAAATATGTGTTTTTCCTAGCAGGGTTTATGTTCCAACTTTATTTTAATTTTCATTCTATCCCATATAATTGTCAAATCATGAAATCAAATGGGAAATTCAAAGGGCTGTCAGACCGAAACATTGTATAAATATGGTTTTATTTGAAACATATGTTACGCTAGTAGATTGAATGATCGCTACTAGTGTCCATTCAGCTGAATCGCTCAATAAAGACTCCTTGGCGGATTTTCCTTCAACCTTGGCGGACCTTCTTCATTTCAGGCTTCAGGTTGTATTGCGGCTTATATTCTCCTTTTGGCTTCGCCAAGGTCCGTTCCCTCAGGACCGGATCGGGTCTCTCCTTAAGGGCCCGATCCCCTAAAACGCGGTCGACAACACAACCAACCATTTCCATGTTCTGCACTATTTACTTTACAAATGGTATCACATCCTCTACAGTTTAGGAGGCCAGGGAGAAGCCATGTTGCCTACACAGCTCTTAAACATCCAGGGAGATATTGCCATTATCTCTAGTGACCCCTCTGCTTTGCCTACAGAGCTCCCAGCATTTGTATACCTCTTTACGTACAACAAAAACTCGCTGTTTTCTCAAAACATGGAAATTAAAGTAAAGCCTGATCCAGCTATGTGTATCCCTACCCTAAGAACATTTTAAGTTGAAACTTTGATGTAAGGAAATAAAAGCTTTGATCTCACTTCTCTGAATCCTGATGTTTTCTCCCTGGATCTGTTTTCCATGAAGTTGCAGGAATTCAGACCAAGTGAGGAAACAGTTATATTCACTATTTTAATGACACATTTTCTTATTTATGCATTTAACCTTCTCTGAATGAATGCCTGGGGGAGATAATGAGCTGGATAAGGAAAAACAAATTGAAACTGAATCCAGACAAAACAGAGGTGCTTGCCATCAAAGGGGTGGGTATAACCCCTGTTCTAGATGGGGTTACACTTTCTCTGAAAAACTGTGTTCCCAGCTTGGAAGTGCTCCTGGATCTGTCTCTCCAAATGTCAGCCCAGGGAGAAGTGATTGTCAAGAGTGCTTGCTACCAGCTTCTGCTGATATGCCAGCTACACCCATTCTTAGATTTAGAGGACCTAAAGATAGTAGTGTATGAACTGGTGACTTCAAGGTTGGACTTATGAAGATGTTTTACATTGGGCTACCTTTGTATCAAGTTCGGAAGCTCCAGTTGGTTCAAAATATAGCAGCCAGATTGGTTACAGGAACATCCAGGAGTGAGCATATTACACCTATCCTAAAGTCACTCCACTGGTTGCCAATTAGTTTCTGGGCAAAGTACAAGGTATTGGCTTTGACCTTTAGAGCCCTACATGGTTTGAGTCTAAGTTACCTTCAGGATCACCTTCTCACGCACAATAAGCTCTGAACATTTAAGTCCTCGGGAGAGTGGCTATTTCAGCCCTTCAGAACTCGACTGGTGACCATCACCCAGATAACCTTTTCATCTGTCATCTGAAGATCTCTCTCTTCTGGCAAGTCTACTCAGTCAGTTTTAATAATAAATTTTAAACCCTCATCTTGTGTTTTAATCTTTGTTCTGTGTATTTTAATATGTTTTTATAGAAATATGTTCTAATATGTGTACTTTACAGAACAATTTACACAATTATGTATTTCAGCTATATTGTAGCCTGCCTCAAGTCACAGGAGAGACGGGTAAGATATAAAGCTATTATTTTATTTTATTATGACACAGCAAACAAGATAAATATGCTGGATTTCGTATCACAAAATCACAAGTCGAACACTTCCCAAGTGTCTAGGACTGTGTGATGTATTTTTGGATGATGCGCGCAGATCCCAGCAGAGTGGCCTTTTGCAGTTGGTAGATCGTAATTTTGTCAATGTCTGTTGTTTCCAAATGCCGGCTGAGATCTTTTGGCACGGCACCCAGTGTGCCAATCACCACTGGGACCACCTGCACTGGTTTCTGCCAGAGTCTTTGAAGTTCAATCTTGAGGTCCTGATAGCGGCTGAGTTTTTCCTGTTGTTTTTCGTCAATGCGACTGTCACCTGGGATGGCAACATCAATGATCCAAACCTTTTTCTTTTCCACAACTGTGATGTCTGGTGTGTTGTGTTCCAGAGCATTGTCAGTCTGGATTCAGAAGTCCCACAGTATCTTTGTGTGCTCATTTTCCAATACTTTTGCAGGTTTGTGATCCCACCAGTTCTTTACTGCTGGGAGGTGGTACTTGAGGCATAAGTACTTGAGGTGGTTATTATTGTTATTGTTATTATTATTATTATTATTATTATTATTATTACTATTTTCTCATGGACTAAAATGTGTTCATGTATGTATATATGTATGCATGTATATATTTAACAGATGTGCACTTTTTAGCTCATTCCCATTTTAATTGTTTTTATTTCTGTTAAACTGCTTGTAAGGCTTGATTCAGACCTCACCACACTAAAGCAGATGTTCCCAACCTTTTTTTGATCAGGGCCCACTTTGCCCAGGGACAACTTTGATCAGGGACAACTTTGACCAGGGACCACTCTCCAACATTAGTACCAAAAGGGTTACAAATCAGTTTTTGGTCAATTTTAGATTTGGTTTGGCTGGGGCTGGTCAGCTCTGCGGAAAGGAGCGGAAATAAAATAAAATAAAATAAATGAAGAGGAAGGAAGTTTGCAGACCGGATTTTCTTTCTTGTGTCCCACTGCTGGGGCATAGCCCATGGGTTGGAAACCACTGCATTAAAGCATGGATGCACTTTAAATCTGGTTGCTGCCTACTGCAGAATTCTGAGGCTTGTAGTTTAGGAAAGGGCCTTTAAACTGCTCAGTTAGATAGGTCCTGGACCTCACTAAACTACAAACCCTAGAATTCTGCAAGAGACAGAAACCAGATTTAGAGTGGATCCATGCTCTAGTTGATGAGGGTTCCAATGCTGTAAGGCAGGTGTTTCTCTTCTCCCAGTGAGTCTCTCAAAAGGTAGAAAAAACTACTTTCACTGAAACAGTCAAATCCGACAAAATTATTTTCTTTTCTTAGTTTGAGGGAACCTTGATCTTTCAATTATCCCTCCAAGAAAGAGAGTATATTTTTGATAGTGTCATACTGAAGAGGCAGCATATCCTTATAATGCCTTGAAAGACTTTCAAACACAAAAAGGGCCATAATCAATCATTTTTAAGGTAATACAATGCCTTAAAGAAAGGAGAACACTGAGGAGTCATCCAGTATAATTGCACCTCTCAGAAGATATGCATTCTTCTTCCATGACAAAAGATCTTAATATCAGTATCCATTGGTTACTTCCCTCCTCCATGAAACTATTCTAGAGAATACTACAAATAGGTACTCTTAAGCAAACATTGAGCCTTTTGTGAATTGCACAATGGAATAACTTCAGAAGCTCTTGACATGGTGGGAGGGCCAGAAAGTCTGGACAGAGAAACTCTTTTATATTTTAGAAATGTTTTCAAAACTCTCCTGTTCTATGTTATGCACACACATGCACACACTTTATATAGAAAAGCTTGGAGGAGCTAATAAAATATTATTCTAATTGAATCAAGGTCAATTTTCAGCAAGTTATTAAGAAAAATGTCACCAATGTGGAATCTTTCACTTCACCTGTTCTTTGATATCCAATTCTTTTTCTTCCCAAAATTGTCAGATATGGCATCCACAGAACAATGCTAAAGTAACACCATAATCATAGCAATCCTATTATCATGACTGTAAATATTTCTTATTTCTATTATTAATTACAAAATTGCTTCTATCAGTGGAACTGCTGATTAGAGGTCCATCTAACTGTAGAATGAATGCAGTTGGACATCACTTTAGTTGCCATGGCTCATGGCTATGGAATCTTTGGGTTAAAAATGGCCAACAACATAATACCACTGCTAATAATAATGTTACTACTACTGATATCACTGATGACACCTTTACACACAAACATGTGTGTGAGCAGCAGTACAAGACAGGGCTAGTTGTACCATAGGCAGAGTGATCCAGTTGCCTTAGATAACAGCATGCTAGAACTGGTGAGTTGGTCTGCTGGCTCCATTGAGAGTCCTGACATTACTGTCTCAGTTCAGCCCCTTCCTGGTCTATCTCACATTACCATGATGCTGCATCTGTTTTAGGCCTCCATCTCCTGCCCTTGATTATCTGGTTGCTGCTGCTGCTTACTGCCAAACCTTAATTGGTTGATATTGCTGCATCATAGCTACCACCCTAAATAGTTTGAAAAATACTTTTTGTGTGTAATATATATTATACAAATAGAGGTACTAGTCAAATGTGACAGACTTGCTTCCTTCCTACTACCCTTTAATGTTTTATTTCTACATGAGTCTCTTCTGTACTCCTGCAACATTCCCATCTCATAGTTGCTGTTTTCTTCCCCAACAATAGGCTGCACTGCACGGGATATATCTATAGTAAGAGTAGGTGAAGCTTGAGTCTGTTCTCTGTGCTATACAAAATGGGGGGAAGTTGCTTCCAGTACCCCTAGTTTGATGGTGACCCAGGAGCATAGCCTGTTGTTGTGCCTGCTAACAAGTACAAATACGTGAATGTCCTATGCTAATGTATTTAACTGCAAGACCCATTTCAATCAGTAGTACATATGCATGTGTAAACTATTCAAGGGGTCACAAATGAGAATGCTCTCTCATGTCACATACCCAAGACATGTACGCACATGAGGAGTTGGCAACTCCAAAAGGGTTTCATCAAAATGAAACCAATTTCTAGAAATCTAAGTTCCATATCAAGCATCCATCTTCTCCTCCCTTTTGTCAACCCCTCCTTTCTTACCACCCTGCTCAGCTTTCAAGAAGCTTGTGGAAGACAAAATTGAATTTTCACCTTTTGGAAATGCAGTACAGATGCCCTGTATGTTACAGAGAAAAGTAACATGATCTACAGCACTATATGGCATTTTATTCTGGTTTGCTCATGCAGTTTGTTCAACTACATTTTCCCTTTATTCATTCTATCAGATACTTTTATTGCCTTTACAGGGTCTTTCCAAGGTGCTGAAACTATTTCATGCATAGATTGAATAATTCAGATAATTCCCAAAAAATCTAGAGCAGCCACTGTAAAACTCAGTACGGGCTCTCTACCCTGAAGTGTGCTGGATGGGGTCACACACCCCCTGAAGGCGCAGGTTCGCAGTCTGGGGGTGATCCTAGACTCATTGTTGAGCCTGGAACCCCAGGTCTCAGCGGTGGCTAGGGGAGCCTTCACACAGTTAAAACTTGTGCGCCAGCTGCGACCGCACCTTGGGAAGCCGGACTTGGCCACGGTGGTCCACACTCTTGTTACATCCCGTTTAGACCACTACAACGCACTCTACATGGGGCTGCCTTTGAAGACTGTTCGGAAGCTTCAATTAGTCCAACAGGAGGCTGCCAGGTTAATAATTGGAGCGGCGTACAGGGAGTGTACCACTCCTCTGTTACGCCAGCTCCACTGGCTGCCGATTAGCTACCGAGCACAATTCAAGGTGCTGGCTTTAGCCTATAAAGCTCTAAACAGTTCCGGCCCAGCTTATCTGTCCGAACGTGTCTCCCGCTACGACCCACCTCAAAGCTTAAGATCGTCAGGTGAGGCCCTGCTCGCGGTCCCGTCAGCTTCACATGTGCGGCTGGTGAGGACAAGAGACAGGGCCTTTTCAGTAGTGGCTCCCCGCCTATGGAACGCCCTCCCCAGTGAAGTTAGGTAGGCTCCTTCCCTCCTATCTTTCCGTAGGAAAGTCAAAACTTGGTTGTGGGGCCAGGCTTTTGAATAACAATTAGCAGCACTAATTATTATTATGTATGTTGGAACTCTATTGACAGACCCAGTCTTTTAGGCTCGGAACATGCCCATCTGTATTTTATAAGTGTTTTTATGAATGTCTGATGTAATTTAATAACTTTTTAATTGATTCACAGTGTATTGTATAATTTTATATATGTGTTTTATTGTAAGCTGCCCTGAGTCCCCTATTGGGTGAGAAGGGCGGGATATAAATATTGTAATAAATAAATAAATAAGACAGTCATGTTTTACATGACCAGAACACTTCTGTGTGCATGGTTGCTACATAGATGAATGGAGAAAGCCATATCCATATACAGATTTATGTCTAGGATTGTCATCCTATGCACACTGATTTTGAATAAGACCCATCAAATCAAAAAGGACTTACTTCTAGGTAAAACACACACAGAATTGCTTTATAAACCCACCACAGTGACATTTGTGTTCAGTAAAAACTAGCCACTTTGAGTCTTCTTGTAGAGAGAAAAAGTGAGGTATAAATAAACACAATAATAACAATAATAATAACAACAACAACAACAATAATATTACAATATATTGATATAGTACAATAATATTACAATATATTGATATAGTACAATATAGTAATTTATTGCCAGTATTGTGCTATGCTAATAATATAATATTGTATGTAAATTTAATTTGTAAGCCGCTCTGAGTCCCCTTCGGGGTGAGAAGGGTGGGATATAAATGTATTAAATAAATAAATAAATAGCGGTGCAGAAGTATGATGACTCCATTGGAACCAGTACAACATGGGAAGCCTCCTATGTTGAGAGGGAAGCATCATACGACACTTTCCATCCAGTTGGAGGTGTGGCTTCCACAGGAAGTTCCTTTACGTCATGTGATAGGCAGTGGGCCAATCCATCTTCTAGCTGGAGTGGAAGCATCATAGGATGCTTGCTAAGGTAAATTGGATGAGGTCCCTAGCCCAACACTCAAACCACTACATCACACTGGCTCTGTTGAAGTAATAACTGTGTTACAAGCTTCCTTCCACATTTGCAATTTTGACTTTTGCAGATTTAATCATGTATTTGATTTAAAATGTTCTGTCTATGAATCTCTTGGTTCTCCAGTGTAACTATGCGATCAACTTCTTCCAGCCATACTGAAGGACCTAGAGCTTTCTCTAGGACTTATGATCTTCTCCAGAAAAAACAGCTATCTTGGAATCACTAGGTTCTCCCATGCAATTCTATGGTCAGCTTCTAGCAGAACTTGACCACAGAGCTGTGCTAGAAGACCTAGAAATTTCTAGAACACTGTTCTTTCAGATTAAAAAAAGACTTTATTCAGTTTTTCATGAGAGTCTTGTGCCCCTGGCAGTAGTGAATGTGGAGGGCAGACTATAATTGCTTTTCCTAAAAAAGCTCATGTGCTTTGCTCCTGTGACTGGCAGCAGATGTGCCCAGGGTCTCACTTAGAGGGTCTCTCCTATCTCTGCTAACTGGAAATGCCATGGATTAAACCCAGGAGGACCTTCCCTCTGAAACCATGAACTGCAATACCACCCAATAAAGAAGAGGAAAGATTGCATGCCACCAACCACATACATAACTGAAATTAGAAATATGTCATTTCACTTCAAGCTGCTGTCATGTCTACTACAGTAGAATGGTTTTTTTAAAGACATGATACCAAGAGTCTATTCTTCCTTTGCTGCACTTTGGTGCCCCATTGATTTCTAATAATAGGAAGGGATGACATTTACAAATTCCTGTCTGAAAAGGCAAACTATATTTTCTGAAACTGCGGAGAATCTTTGAATGACAATTGTGATAGAATTCTGGCTGATAAATAATTGAGTTATCAGTCAGAATTGAGGGCACCACTCCTGAAAACATCTTCTAAAAAGTGGTTGCACTCCAGCACTGCTGCCTGAACAATGAAGATAATAGACATAACATTCCTGAAATCATATCTTCTTTCCATTGTAGAATGACATGAAAAACTTGAAATGGAATCTTCTTAGAATCACTTTGGAACATCAATCAAGGCCACAATTATTAGGGAGGAACATTTGCAGTTCCTGAACTACTTCCCGGTGCCTTGTAAATATATCCTAAAGTTGACCACAGAAAAAGTCCAGAAATGGGATGTACACATTTAGCCTGTAGTATTACATTGGTGTTGGCAAAGTAGCCTGGATGTTGCTTTTACAAATCTGCCTTGAACAGATGTGAGAAATCCTAACTTCTTCACTGAAAACTCCACCTTTGACATCTTGTTGTGTCAAAGATCACCTGAAATTATTTCACAGATTCTATGTGCATCTCCCTGGCTTTTTCTAAGAGACTGTTGACATGTTGCAGACTACCAAAATGTCCATATCTACCCTTTGCAATGTTTTGTTTAGCTGAAGGGATGCTGACAGAAGCTGAAGGGAGGTGTGCCAAATTGGTTGCTTCCACTATATCATCTATTGCTGATATTGCAGTGTAAATTAGTGGAAAGGTGGACTTAGCATACAGATTTGGTCAACCAGTTAAAACCAGGGTTTTTAACATGAAATTTTTGGGGGTGGTTCGACACTCCCCCCCCCCCCCCCCGGCTACAGGCTTGCACATTTATAATATATGTATTGCATATTGAAGCCTATATATCTTAAAGTCACCAGATCCTCTCTGATCTTGGAAGCTGAACAGGGTCAGTCCTGGTTAGTCCTTTGATGGGAAACCTCCAACAAATATCAGTTTCTGTTGGCTATAGTTCAGAAGAAGGAAATGGAAAAGTTACAAAAACAAGGCTGTAAGAACAAATCAATGGAAACATTAGGCATGAAACAAGGTACTTAAAATGAAGCCAAAGTCCCAGAAACGAGGATACATCCAGGCTACAAGATAATACAGGTAATGTCGCACCTCAGACTAGTTCACCTTGCTGTAGAAACCAGGCAGCACACAGTAGATAGTCTTTTGTAAGTTTATTGAGCAAAAGCAGAATATATATAATATCAAAGCAGGCAGAAATATAGTTCCAAAGGTAGTTGCAAAATAGAGTCAGTAAATCCAATAATCCATAGACAAGAAGCAATAGTCCATTCCCAAAGATACACAAATCCAAAGGATACAAGGATTCATGAACAAGGGTATATCCAAAGCAGAAGTAGCATGAAGACATGGACCATCCACGCAGATGAAGCGAGAATTTGCTTTGACAAAGATTTGCCCTTCAACACACTGTTTTAAAAGCAACCCAAAAATGCATTCTTTTTCCCTTCACTGGCCTCCCTTTTCCCAGCTAATCTAAGACTTCACGGTGGCATTCCTTTCCATTGTAAACGATCAACCCGAGAGAGCAACAGGCCTTCAGACTCGCCCTGACCATCAAGGCCAAACTCCTCAATACCATTATCTTGCACCTGAACCTGAGATTGAGACAGATCAAGCTCATTATTTCCCATGGGAATGTTTCCTTGGTTCTCATCCGTGACAGGCTGCATCTGGAATTCATCAATAGGCTGCACTTCTGAACCAGCCTGTGTCTGAATTCCATAATTCCCCACAGCATCATCCTGAAACTCATCATCTGACATCTGCATCTGTAATCCAAAATCCCCTTCCTCATCTTCACTCTGGAACTGCTGCTAAGTCACAGCAGGTAAGCAGACTTGGTTCTTGATTCAAGCGAGGAAATTGCTTTGACGAAGATTTCCCTCTCAGCAGACTGTTTTAATAGCATGACATGAAGGCATTTCTTTGCCCTTTGACCTCCCTCTTATTTGCTATTCTGAGACTTCTGCGCAACCCCCCGAAATGACTAGCCCAATCTAGAGAAGTGGCCTCATCGGCCTCATCACTTTCAAGGCCACAGGGATCGTTAGTGTTATCAGGCTGAGGCTGGGAGCTGCTCTCCCTTTCTGCTTCTTGCACCTGAAAATCATCATCAGTAACAACATCATTTCTTCCCATGGGAAAGCCTCCCTGCTCCTCATCTCCCACAGCAGGAACACTCTGCACCTGAATCCCATAATTCCCATCAGAGTCATCTTGAAACTCATCCTGAACCTGAATCCCATTATCTTGAAACTGCATCCCAGAATCCTCATCAGAGTTACACAAAGGCTGAGTCACAACACATTCGCTTATCCAACATACTGGATTATCCAACGCAGTCAGCCTTTTAGTAGTCAATGTTTTGTAGTTAATGTTGTCAATACATTGTGATGTTTTGGTGCTAAATTTGTAAATACAGTAATTACTACATAGCATTACAGTGCATTGAACTACTTTTTCTGTCAAATTTGTTGTATAACATGATGTTTTGGTGCTTAATTTGTAAAATCATAATGTAATTTGATTTTCAATAGACTTTTCCTTAATCCCTTCTTATTATTCAACATATTCACTTATCCAACGTTCTGCCGGGGTGTTTATGTTGGATAAGTGAGACTCTACTGTATATTTATAATCTTGTATTATCTGCTTAGAACTGGATTATATGAGGCTCCTTCTAAATGCACACTGAAGTGGATTATATGGCAGTGTAGACTCAAGACAACACAGTTCAAAGCAGATAATGTAAGATTATAAATGGGTAATATAGCTGTGTGGAAGGGCCTTGAGTCTACACTGCCATATAATCCAGTTCAAATGAGATAATTTGTATTTTATAGGCAGTGTGGAAGAGGCCTGATTGAAGAGGCCCTGGGTGCCATTAAATGGCTGAGTGGGTTGCTAGGAGACAAAGTGGGTGGAGCTTAGCCTTCTAACTGGCAGCAATGGGAAGAAAACAGTTATTCCTCTCCCTCTAATTAGGACTTTATTTTTCTTGGTTTTTTAAAATGTAAAAACACAGTCCAGATGACCATGTCTTTTGTGGCCAAATTTGGTGTGTTTTGGTTGTGTATTTTTTGTTGTTTAAGTTAAGGGAAAAACTATCAGAACATTTATATATATATAGATTTATGCAATGCTTTTGAAACAAAATTAAAAAAATACTTCTGGATGAATGCATATAGGACTGCAGCCAAAGTAACACATTTTTAAATGACTTTGTCTTAAAGAAATCCATCATTGCAATCATGTTTGTTCCAACTATTTCTTTCTCAACTAATTTACCCATCGTCTCACCTCCATTTTTTTATCCTAACAATATATTGAAGTGAGACTGAGATGCTACAATTGACCACATGAGTGTTATGGGGAAGTTAGGACTTGATTTGATCTATAATGCTGATTGAACACAGTTGGTGAGTGTGAACACAGAGCCATTGAAAAACCTGTAATTCTGAGTAGGATCTGATGAAGACATTTTGATTTTGCAGTAATGTATTTTATATGACTATATTTATTGTTAATCCTGCTGTGCTCACACATGCACATGCACACACACACACACACACACACACACACAGAGGAAATATTGCATTTGTTGATTTGAGTTTTTTCTCTTTTTTCAGGCGTTCCTAAACTCACTATATGAGTTCCAGGATTCCTTTGCTTAAAATATAGTCAACCCTCCATGTTTGCTGGGATTAGGGAAGCAGGGCCCCATGAAAAACCATGAATAAAATAACAAGCTTTTTTAAAATCTGAAAGAACACCTTTCCAGGGATCTCTAGGGCCACAACTACACCGTCATATAATGCCGTTTAAACTTCATTATAATGGTAGGTGCAGACACATAAAATGCAGACTGAATTGCATTGAACTGGAGTATGTGAGTCTACACTAGCATATAATCTAGTTCAATGCAGTTATTCTGCTTACTGAAACTGCATTACAGCATATGGCAGTGTAGATGGGGCTTAACAGCTTTATCACACAGGGCAAAAAAAGCGTTTTAGGATGCTTCTGTCCCAGTTCACCCATGGAGCCCCATGCCACTCATCAGATGACATAGGATGTGTTCTGGCAGAGCTCCATGGGTGAACTGGGGAGGCAGTGTGGTGGCATGCTGCTGCCGCTGACAACATAGAAGCCTCCCATGGGGCTGCAGTGGACTCAACCTGTGCAGCAACACTTTCTCATGTGGGATGGGGAAGCATTAGCTGGTGGCTGGTGGAAGCATGACCCAATACAGATAGATGCTGCTTTTAAAAGTCTAACTAGACCTAGGATTAAGAAGGAAATGGAGGCTGGTCATATGTAAAACAAGGAGCTTCTTTGTCAGAAGCTTTACTAACTGAGTATATTTGTATTTAATTCAGAATCTACAGTTCTGAATTGGCCACTGGTATAAAAAATATCATCAATTATTTACAAGGAGAACTGACATTATGTTGTAGTATTATCTGCAGTATTAGATCTCTTATGAGTTCTGAGACCAACATGGTATCATACTCATCTAAGGAGTTTCTTTTTAAGACACTTACTTTCAAGTGCTTGAGACTGCGGAAGTGTTTAAACTTGCTGCAACAACATATATCTATATCTATAAAAGAGTGATGGAATCGCAGCACCGAGCAAAACAACAAAACTAAAGGCCCCCCAACCTCAAAATTTGACAACACAACCCATCATCCATGCCTCTAGGTTGATACAACAAAACATCATGTCAAGAAACTCCACGGGGCCTTAAAAACCTAACTGTGAGCCTGGTCCGAGCTGTGAGCCTTATGGGAGGGAGGCTGGAAGGCCCCATGGTGGTTGGAGGAGGGGCCTCCAAGCGGCAGGGCCTGTGATGCCCTCCGAAGAGGAGGGCCGCAGGGTAAGAGTTGTCAGGCCGCGGCGGGGCCCGAGCAGGCATGGAACAACCCCACCCCCACCCCCCCGAAGAGCCACAGACCAGAGAGAGGCCACTGCCCCTGAAGAGCCACCTCAGCCTCCCGCCAGCCAGAGGGAGGCTGCGAGGCCCCAAGGTTTTTATATATATATATATATTGAGGCCTGCAAAAGGCGAATGAGGGGGGGGAGTTCCAGAAAGGCGCCCCTCCCCCCCCGCGAAGACCACCGCAGCCTCCTCCGTGCCCCGCAGGCCTCAGGGCGGCCCCAGCCACGAGAGAGGCGGTGCCCGAACCTTCCCCCCCGAAGAGCCACCTCCACCTCCTGCCAGGCCGGAGGGAGGCCGCAAAGCTGTAATGTTTATTTTGTTTTAACTATTTATTTTCTTTTTGAGATAGAGACTTGAAGGGGTGGCCTCAAGGCCGGGAAGCACCGCGGTCTCAAGGAGGGAGGCCGCGAGGCCGCAATGTTTTTTTTAAAAATTTATTTTATTTGAGATGGAGGCCTGCAGAAGTGGAGGCAGGGGTGGCCGCAAGGCTGGGAAGAGCCCTCCCCCGCCATGTCCTGAAGGCCCTGAAGAGCCGGCGAGGGCCCAAGCCTGCCACATGGGCCGTGCCTGGAGAGTGAAACGGCGGCCGGAGGCCGTGAAGGCCTAGGCAGGGCCACCTGGGAGCAGGGCCTTGGCTCCTTGCATGCCCATCCCTCCCCTTTTTCCCTCTTCAGAGGAGGGCCCTACCTTCCCAGCCTCAGCTGCCTGGGCCTCTGTCTCTCTTCCAGGGATTGGAAAGAGGTGCCGCCTGCCTGTAGTCTCAGGCAACAAATATAATATCTAAAATTACTGTGGTGTAATAATACAGAACAATAAAATATCTAAAATCAGGACATTAAATAAAGAACAGCACTCTGAAAATGGGAATTCCAGAAAGGAAACAACCAGGACCAGCTAACACCTCCCAACAAAGGATTCCCCCAGGCAGGAAGCAACCAGGCTTGCAAACTGCAAGGCTATTCAGTGCTGTTCAACCTAACCAAGCAAGATTTCCCCTTGATAGTACATCCTCAGGGTTTCAAGCCATGAGGCTACTCCGTCTCATTCAACCTGCCCAAGAAAGGATGCCCCTATGTAGAAAGCAGTCAGTCTTTGAAACAGCGAGGCTATTCAGTGCAATTCAAATTGGCTAAAAAACCATTTCCCTACAACACAAGTACCCAGCCTTCCAAGCAGCAAACCTATTCCATTGTATTCCAGCTCACCAAACAAGGATTCGCGTAAGGAGAAAACACCCCGACTTTAAGGTTGCAAGGCTATTCACTGCTATTCCACCTGGTCAACAAATAATTCCCATCAGCCATAGCAACGCGTGGCCGGGCACAGCTAGTTTATTTATAAAAAGAGAGGTATAGCATAACCCTTTAGACCAGTGTTTCTCAAACTCTGTTCCTCCAGGTGTTTTGGACTTCAGCTCCCAGAAAACCCAGCCATCTTACTAGCTGTTAGGAATTGTGGGAGCTGAAGTCCAAAACATCTGGAGAAACAGAGTTTGAGAAACACTGCTTTAGACTATTTTTCAGTTGCTTTAAAAATAGCTTTAAAATTATCCAAGACCTACTTCTAATACTTTGAAACACTTAAGAAGCTTTTTACAGAAATTACGTTATTCAAGACTTTACCACACAAGGCAGGCAAATCAGCTTTGAAGCTAGACTACCAGCTTTGGTGATGGTTTCTATTGCATGGCAATATGGACCTCATCACATTTTGGTTCTGAATCTGGGGGAAAACAGAGGCATCTGTGGAATAGTGGGGCAAATCCAGAGGCCAGCAGTCGTTCCAGCAGTGAAATGATGCAGGAGAAAGAAATCTCCTCCTCTCACATTCTCCAACCTCTGCCTTGCTATTTCCAAGTTGTCTGTTTTTTTGTTTATTTTATATTTTACAGTTATATTATTTGTGCCTGTTTGTTTTTCATTGCTGAAATTAAAAAGGGGGAGTGGGGTTCAGGAAGGCAGGTTACAAGGTTATGTGGAAGTATGATTGTAGGTCCACAGACTGTTGAATTGGTGCAATTACATGAATGAAAAGTGTTGTGCTATCAAAGATGCTCATTCTATTTTGTATCCCCTATCTATCATTGCACGACTGCCATGGAATAGCGGCTTCGTGTGATAAAGTTATCATAGTAAATGATGTTAGTTCCATAATTTACTATTGAAGGTGCTAAGGAGTTAGGAGGGACAACAGTGTTAAATAATCAGATATTATAACCAATTTCAATCCAAACAGTAATCTCTGATCTTCTAAAACAGTTTCCATAGTAACACATCTCACCTAAGAATATACAGCCATAAATAAACCCTTTGAAATAATTTCCAGTCTCTCTTTTTCATTCACATATGCTTTCTTGTTCATGTCCTAACTCACATCTTAAGCAATTTGGGACACATGCTCAGAGCAATCTCTATAAGCACAGTTTTTATGCATGAAGTTTTAAAATCTTCATCTATCCAGTTTTAAGTATTCTGTATTATAAGTAGTTTATGAAATTATGTAGAAATTCACTGACATTTATTACTGTCTAGCTAAAGTATACCCAGATCTTCTTGGGTCTTTATCTAATACCCCAAAAATGGTCCTTAGGGACCTAAATTTATTATTTATTATTATTTATTACAATATTTATATCCCGCCCTTCTCACCCAACAGGGGACTCAGGGCGGCTTACAATAAAACGCATATTCTCCCTTCATTTGTTTATGTCAGTAATTTTACCAGCTGTACCTCAGAGAGTCCCATTTTCTCTTCTCATTTTTTACCCCAAATTCAAGAAATCATGCTAGTGCCTGAAAAAGGCTAGTATAGACTTGACTATTATAACATTCACATAACATGAGACAGTACAAGGAAAATGGCATACATTTGCATCATTTATGTATACGCTAACATATCACTATTTAAGTATGGCTTTTTAAAAACTACAGAATACATTAGACACAGTCATACTGTTCATGTGACAAAAGAATTATTTTGGCATCCCGTGAACACCAAATTCAATGAGCCCATCCACATTCAACCTCTAGTTGCTGGATTTCAGGGTTCTTAGAACATTTTTAAGACCGACATATAAGTCCATCATCACTCAAATCACTATACCACTTTCATTCTACATTTCATACATTAAAACAGGATATGAAAAAGGTGGTCTTAGCAAATCCCTTAAGGGAGTCGCCATAAAGCTTGATAGGAAATCTAAACGTAATGTACAGGTAAGCCTTATCTCTCACCCTCAGAATCCTTTTTTAAAAATTAACATATACAGCAAAGTTCCTGAGCATTTTAAATAAAAAAATTCCTAGTACTGTCAGGGAGCTAAAAGGCATTACATAAAGAGCTCCTTGATTAATTTTCTGAGGTAAAGAGAAAGGGAGAAGAACAGGTGGCATCACATAGAAGGGCTACAAATGGAAAGAGATATCACCATGACACTCTATGAAACCCTACAAATTAGGCAGGGTGCTTGGACTACAAAAGGTGTCAGTGGAAGTCCCTGTGGGAGCTTCCAGATGCTCATCTCCTACTGACAGAAGAAGAGGTAGGAATGCATTCATGGGTTATAATCAGCAGATGGCATCTCTAAACCCACCTCCTTTCTGCAGTCTCATAAAATATTTAAGGCAGGATGGCTGCCTGGAATAAAATAAATTATTTATTTCAATTTTCCCAGACTCCTGTCCTATCACGTGTTGCCTTATTCATTCACACATCCAAAATTATCTGCAGACCTGTTAACCCAGGCAATTCAGGTAAACAAACTATATAGTAATGCCCAGCATTATCTTTGACAGTGAAGACTCACAGATTCTGGCTATAAACCTAAACCAATGAAACTGTTCTTTACTGAATTGTTTCAGTCAGTGGAACCAAGAGGAAGGAAGATCGGCCTCTTCCTCGAAGTCACCTATGCCTTTGCTCAAAGCCTGGACTGGAGAACCAGAAAACATTTTAGAAAAGGGGGAGAAAAGAGGAGAAAAGCCTAGAATTACCTTCAGTCTGGAATGCATGTCCAATAGAATAATGTTGGGTTTTAGCCATAAGCTTTTTCATTTGTTAAATGGTCATAGTTCACTTTCCTCCCATTTATGCCTTGATTTGTATGACCAAGACATTTTGAACTTCATATCTATGTATACAAATAGACATTCAACCCTACCCTTTGGACACCCAATGGAGACCAACAGATACGTACAATTAAGAACACCAATTCAGACTGGAAGGAAAAGCCTTTGTCCATTTATTTTCACTTTTTCTCACCTCATAAAGCTGGCATGTCAATTTACACATCGGTCACTTTTTGAATGTTGTTCCAGAATATTAACCAACCAAACATATGTAAGAAAAACATGGCCGAAACTTCAAAATAGACAAAGTAATGCTAGGATATAATTTGTATACATTTATTTATTGTAGTTATTCCATGGCGGGGTCTTTAAATCATTTTACCATAACAAGTGTCAGGATTGTGGTGCATTGAAATTTCCATTCATTTCAATGGAAAAAAAAATGATTGCTGGTAAAAGTTTCATTAAAAATGTCTCACATACCACCCACTGCCACTCACAATTATGTGTCATAAAAATGACTGCAGAGTCCCTCCTATATCAGAGATGCTCTTGTATGCCTCTGTATATCAGTTGTTGGGAAAGATAATTCAAAAAGTACAATCCTAATAGTAAGCTTCCCACAAGAATGTCATGTTCAATGTACTTTATTTTATTTATTTTGTATCAAAACCATTGCATGAATAAATAAGTTTAAAACTGAAAAAAGGAATCACAAGCAGCTAAATAGTTTTAGGCCAAAAATGGAAAACAGCCACTACAATGAATGTAGCTTTAAACAGTTTTTCCTCTGTGCATGAGGCAGAGGAAAATTGATAAGAACATCAGTCCTGGCCTTGTCTTACTGAACTGCTGAGTATGTTTGCCCCGTCTGGCATAAATCTGCCCACGTGAAGCAGGGGAATATAGCACTGAATGAAACATGTAGAATAATCACAAGATGTCTTAAACCTACATCTGTTGCTAGACTCTATAGCTAGCTTGCATTGCCCCCCCCCCCACGTGTGATGGGAAGTTGCTGTCAATTGTAAGAGAAATAAGGTTGAACACTGTGAAAGCCACCCAACTGTATGGCTACCAGCCTCCTCGCAGTAGACTTAAATCAAGGAAAAGTTTCATGAGAAACCACCACTCCTATTAATGTTCCTTCAGCAACATCAAGGATATCCCTGTGGGCAGCAATATCAGGCAATTCCAACTGGATGGCTCCTCACGAGGGT
This sequence comes from Anolis carolinensis, assembly GCF_035594765.1. Lineage (NCBI taxonomy): Eukaryota > Metazoa > Chordata > Lepidosauria > Squamata > Anolidae > Anolis > Anolis carolinensis. The sequence goes on along the minus strand of NC_085841.1, from coordinate 278,186,459 downwards.
CTTCCTCCAGGGGCAAACCAAGAATGGGCAACTTGAACTTCCCTGAACAGACCCAGTTGGCAGATCAAAAGACAATCTGGCATAATGGAACTACCTAGAAGAATTCTTCACCTTGGGCGACTGAGCAGAACAAACAACTCAGCATCTGTATGCTTGCCCACAATGTCCTGTCTCCATAAACAACTGGTTAGCCACTATGTGAATAGAATACTAGACAAGATATGCCTTTTGCATGAACAAGGCCATCAAACATCCGCAAAAGCACATGAAAAAAAAATTCGGGGGGGGGGGGGGAGTGAAACCTTTTTTTTAGCTAATCATAATGCAAAATAATTTAGATATCAGGCTCCACTGATAAACTTCAGTGGACACTCATGGGGATTTAGTTAACCAGTTAAAATTAATGAGTAAACCAGGGTTTTTTTTAAAAAAAAACTGAAAATTTTCGGGGGGGGGACACCTAACCCCCCATTTCCCCTTGGCCACAGCACTGACATGAACCATGATCCTATGAGTTTGTAGCATAAATATTTGAAATATAAAATTCAGGACACAATCCAGCTAAGGTCAGGCCTATTTTGATGCTATAAGCATCAAAACAGACTTACATTTCTCTCCCCTTGGACTCTATGGGACTGAGAAATGTCTAATTTTGCCTGGAAGGTGCCCTCATCATTATAAGCCTTTCACGGTACATTTGAGCTAGCCTTTGATGTACTGTGGCAGACCAACTCCCATACAAATAAAAAAAGAAATAGGGCTAGAGGCATCGTTTAAGTGGTACAACTGGAGGTAACTCTTGCTGAAGAATCAAGAAAGCTAGTGTTCTTGCTTCAGTTGGTTTTACAAGGTTTTACTCTCAAGAAACCTCTTTAAGCAATATTTCTGTGTTTCGCCCATTGCACGTCAATGTGGATAAACCACATTTTCCAGCAATATCACGGAGTTTTATGTTAAAGAAGGAAAAGCTTTTGTCCATTTGTTTTCTCTTTTTCTCACCTTCTAAAGCTGGCATGCCAATTTACACATCAGTCACTTTTTAATGTTTTTCCAGAATGTTATCCAACATAACATATGTAAGAAAGACATGGTAGAACTTTCAATATAGACATTTGCCACATCATGGACCTCTCATGGGAAACCCATCAGTCTGTAGCCACAAGCCTTTTCTTTTCACTGAGTAACTACTTTCAAAATTGGATGATACAGGTAATGCTGTTTGGCATGGTTCTTAGAGCTGTTCCAGTTCCCCATGGCCCTTGGACACAACCATTTTTGAGTACAGCACTCACAGTCTTCCATCTAGCATACCTAGTGGTCATCCTGGGTGGGGAATTCTGGAGGTAGTAGTCCAAAAATAATTTTGCTAACTTTGGAAAATTGCCCCCTATTCAAAAATGCCTGCTAATCAGAAACGTGGACTTCTTAGTCTGCATTTGTCTGGTTCAAAGTAGCTATAAGGACTATAAGTGATCCCACATATGAATCACGTGGGTGACAGCCGTGAAATGGCCTGTTAAACATGCATACTTCATACAGTCCAAGGGTATGGAATAAACTTTTTATAAACTGCTTTTCAATTTGAGGTTGAAATGAGATTATCACCTGTGACTAGTAGCCTTAGATGTTCTCTGTGAATTGGAAATTTATATTTCAGGGAGCAGAGCTCCTAGTTCCCCATAATTATGTGAACTTCCTAAAGTGTGGAAATATAGACATTTTGAAATAGGGCAGAACCCTATACTGACCATCTGAGAGATGTTCCTGTAGAGCACCAAGGTACTCTAACTGGAAAATCTAGCATTCGGATTCTTCTGTCAGAAGATTATCTCTCAGACACAGAAGACTCCTGGATCCTATCTACCCTCCACAAAACTCAGACACAGTAAATGGTTCTTTCTCATGCCTTCTTTTAGCCTCACAATGCCTGTGTATTTAATGCCTCAAATGATGTATCCATTGTGCAGTTGCCTCAGAAACCTTAATTAGTTGAGGGGTAAGAAAGATGCTGTAAATAAATGAATACACCCAGGCGTCTTAATGTGAAAATATATTCTGTGCCCTCTGCCATTGTGTAATTGCCTCAGAAACCTTATTTGGTTGAGGGGTAAGAAAGAAATGCTGTAAATAAATGAATACACCCAGGCCTCTTAATGTGAAAAGATATTCTGTGCCCCTTGCCCTCTGATTCAGCAAAGATACTGTATGGATTTTCTGGAGTTCTGGTAGATATAGACTTTATTACCACATCTCTACATGTGAGAACAAGCACTTATTTATTTTATTTCTGGAAGGGAAACACAGATTCCAAGCTTAGGAAATTTGATCAAGTAACATTTGTCGCACACCCTCCAACTGTCCTGATGTGGCTGAGGCAGTCCTAATGAATCTCCTCATCCCACTTTTTCAGATGATTTAAAAATGTCTTTCTCTCACCTCCTCCTGCTTTCATCCTTGTCCTTAGTATACTTCAATTGCTGGAAGTGGAGTTCAAAGCATAAATGTAGGAACTTTTCACATGGCCCTTTCGGGCTGTGCCATTACGCTAGCAATTGCCCATGAAAGGGAAGGTATGCGGGTGGCTCATGGCACCCCATGCACCCTCCCTACTGCTCTCGTCACATGGTGGGAATGGAAGAGGGTGCTTTGGTACCCTTTCCTTCCCCCATCAGAATGCAGAAAGGTCAGCAATGCGTGGCAACACATGTGGCCCTGCCGCCCTTTCTGCCATCACTCAGTAAAAAGGGGAGGAAAGTGTGTGTAGCTCCATCAGACTACCCAAAATACACTTTCCTCCTTTTCAGGAAGTGCCTTTCGGAGGAAAGTGGGCAGGGCTTTCCATGCATCGTGTGATGGCTCATAGCAGGCCCCATCCTTACCATGAAGCAAAGCGGCAAAATGGGGCAACATGTTCCACGTGAAGAGGTCCGTAGTATGCATCTAAATTTTCTCTATAACAGGCATGAGCAAATTTCAACTCCTGTTTGGACTTCATCTCCTACAGTTCCTAACAGCCAGTACTCTGGCTGTGATTTCTGGGAGTTGAAATCCAAAATACCTGGAGGGCCAAATTTTGCCCTTGTCTGCTCTATAGATTCAGTCAAAAAGAAATGGCTGCAGTCTTTCCTAGAGAGTATCTGCTTTTCCTTGATAATACCTTTTGCCATCCTGACTACAGTCTGTTGTTGTTTGGCCACACATGCCCTGGCTTTCATATACAAAATGTATGTTACCTGCAAAATTTCTCAGGGTGGGAGTTAAGTGGTCTGAGCAGCTCTAGCAGATGGATCTATCAATGCCTTTGATCCCCCACAATGCCACAATTTAAAAATCCATTACTGTGGAATGAATGCAAAGAGGCTTTGTTTCTAGTATTGTAAAAACATTTTAAAAATCTGCTTCTCGGAGTGCTGACACCATAGACGTTATCATGTTCTGGTAATCGCCCTTGTCTGATGGCTCATGTCAGACAAGGGCGATTACTAGAACATGATAATGTCTGTGTAGCATTACTGTGTGGAATTAAGATATGGGGGAATTGTCATCCTGAGGTGGAATTATAGGAAAATGCCCTTGTTGTGAGGTTTTCATGGTTGAAGTTACAGGACCAGCTGATTCTCTTATTTAAACAGTTGCTAATTTTTGAGAAGGTTGTGTCTATTCTCTGGCGAAAATCAGAGCATCACTATTATAATACAAAAAAGACTTTCTCAAACCTGAACTGTCTCTGAATTTCCCACTATCACACCTGAATCTTGGGTCTAGGGAAATATCTAATCAGAAATCTAAGCATATTATGAATTGGAATCCATAAGGTTCAGGACCAGAATGCTATCAGTGATATAGAAGGGCATAATTCTAAGAGCATATGCTTTCTTTTGGAGAGGAAACATTTTCCCGTGTAGAGCTTCACCCCTGAACAGTTGTCAAGTCCCAGGTTACCACTGCTTCTGCTATTTCATAACTAGGAGGAGGTAACTCAGGCAATTGAGAACTAGCTTATCTAAAACAATGTTATCATTAAAGTGTGAGTGGGGGAGAGAGGGGGGATGTAATCTGCACCAATTGAACCCATCATTATAGGGAGTGACATCAAAATAATTTTCTACAATTATTTTGTGCAATGCTGTAGCAGACTTCTTTTATTTTTATATAAAAAAATATTTCCACAAACTCATTTTTTCATAAACCCACCTTACATACACTGTATATTGATACAGTGCATGTAAGATTGGTTTATTATCCCAATCATCTATGCTAATTTACTTTTGGAACTTTCTAATATGCACGCACCCCAGTCAGAGCTATCATTTTTACCCAATTATAATGAAATTTCAGATCAAGTGGTTTCATCTGCATACACCAGAATGCTGTTTTCATTGCTGGTGGGTTTTTTTGTTTAGCTTAGTTTTTTTATTTTTTGTAGTCACTGATTTCATCAAATGTTTTGGTGTTTTAGCTATATATTGGGAAATATATAATCCAGAAAGGTGACATCATAAGTTACTGCACTGAATGACACTAACCCAAGTCACGCCTGTGAGAAGGAAAATACATGATAATGTTTTCTGATCCAGGATGTCAGCCTTCACATCTCTGCCAACCATATGTATTTTTAATTATTATTTTTTTAAAAACATGAATTATCCTATTTAGTAACAAAGATTAAATTTCCTCCTATGTGTATTTGCCAGATATTTGGCAATTGCCTATTAAGATGGCAATTTGGCCAAGAAACGTTTTGAGTACTGATGTATCCAATTATTCATGAAATAAAAAGAAGGATGACAGGATGTGAGACAAACAATCATTTGTGTTCTATTTAAACCAGTGCTTCTATTTTAACCCCTTTTCTCTTTCTGCTGCATAATTATTGAGACTGAAAGCAGTCTTTTGAGATATGCAACAGATGAGCTACAGTTCTCTTTACTTTTAAAAAATTAACAATTGCTCATAATATTAAAATGTATACACACCCACACTACCTAAAAAATAAATAGAATAGCATCCACCAGCATCCCAACTGACAAAACTGCTTCTATCAGAAGAACTGGAAAAGGGCCATTTCCCCTCTGTCATTAGTCACCCTGGGAAATTGAAGGATTCAGAACAAGAAGGGCTTCCAGTTCCAGAAAATGGTTGCACCTCAAACATAGGTTAGCTAATTTGTATCGACCCAGCTAATGCAAATCCCCTGAAGCAGAGTTATACCTCTGCTAGAGGAGATGAACAGCAAGAAGAGGCCAGCTTCATTTGCAGAATGACATCAACTCAGACAGGAAAACAGAAAGAGTCCTATTTAGATCTTCTTAGAAAGACTTTAATGGGACACCTGAAAAATTAGCCACCAGGTTATAAATCTCCTAGCAGTGAGACAGTTCTTATTGCAGACAACCTTTCTTTAGCCATACTTTTGTTATGCCTTCATGTGTTCTCCAATTATATGGATTCCTTGCCTCTGAACCAGCTCTAAGTTGTACATCTTGTGATCTTGCCTTTTGGCTTTACTTATCCTGATGGCATGGCTAGTTTTGAAATTATGGAAGCCTCCCTAACATGCCTCATCACAGTTTTGGATAATGTTCTCAATGCCATGTATGTTACCTGGCCTGCCGTACCGTACTAGGCATTGGAAATGCTCTAGGGCAAACTTGAGGTAGGGCATAGAGCTGCATGGGAAGAGGGCTGCAGGAGGAAAAAGTCTAATTTTGTCTGCTGGAGCAATTTTGGGTGTAGGCCTTTAAACTCTAAAACCAGCAGTGGATTCATTCATTTACTGGGGTAACCTGTCACACCTCACTTGGAATCCTGCGTTCAGTTCTGGGCACCATAATTCAAGAAGGATATTAAGAAGATGGAAAATGTTTAAGGAAGGGCAACCAAAATGGTCAAACGTCTGTAAGCTGCCTATCGGGAACAGCTTAGGAAGCTGGGTATCTTTAGCTTGGAGAAGAGAATGTTAAGAAGTGGCATAATTACCATGTTTAAATATTTATAAGAATGTCATATCGAAGATGGGGCAAGCTTGTATTCTTCTGCTGTAGAGACTTGGGACTTCTTCACACAAGGCAAAATTGCCCCATTTTGCCACTTGATTTCGCTGCTTGGACAGGGCCAGCCGTGTGCTATCACACAATGCATGGTAGACCCTGCCCACTTTCCTCCGAAAGCACTTCCTGATAATAATAACTGTTCAATGGTGGAATATGCTGCTTTGGATTATGGTAGAAAAATCTTTTCTGAAGGTTTTTAAACAGAGGCTGGATGGTGTTTCTACCACCACTGACCTCCTCCTTCTCTCTTTCCTTTATTAGACCACATATTTGATTATGCCAGATAATTTTAAGTAAAGCTATTTGATATATATTACAGAGAAGACTAATTTTGCTTCTTTCTCTGCTAGACCTGGGTGTAAGAACCAATGATTCTTCAGCTTTTGCCTTCCCACATGGATTAATCTGATAGGGAGAAAAGCATTACCACCTCTCTGGTTTTCCATTATAGATTTTAGCTTTCAGAACCCTAGATTATTGATCAAGCTGATTGAGACCCCATCTAAACTGACAATTCAATCCAGTTCAAAATAACTTCAAACTAAGATGGCCAGACAACAAACATCCACAAAAGCACATGAAATGTGCATTAGTGCCTTGTGGTTTGTGTAATAATCACAATCCAAGCCTCAGATTGTTTCCAGGATGTCTAATGTAATCATCTGCAAAGTGAAATCACTTTCTTCAATATCAGTTTAAAACTCCATCGAACAATCAGTGTAGATGGGGGCTGAGACTTTGGCGGGCTGAACTCAAAAAACATTCCAGGAAGACCAGTTTGAGATTGTTTAGCTTTTAGCTTTTAAACCTACTGGAATGGTCTTATCATTAGTGACCTTATGCAACATTTGCACTGAGAGCACTGATGAGTAAAGAACAAGGAAATAACTCAGTTGCAGCTGAGTAACTCCCATCTCTTTTTTAAGAGACCATTTGCTTGTTTGCTTTTGAATATGGAGACAGATCCCAACTTCTGGGAGAGGAGGCTTGCTTTTTACAAATGAAGTGGTCAAGGGTCCTCCCCAACACACACACACACACACACCAGCTTTCAATCTATTTATTTTGACAAGAAAAAACGCTGTGCCACTACTTCATGTCTGGCAAGATCACATTTGAATGTTGGACAGAATTTCTCCTGAGACTTGTGCTATGTCTTGATGGAAAGTCATCCCTGGAGGCTGAGGTGGGGGAGGGTGTCCAGGAAGCTACCCCATTTGACATGAACTGCAGTTATTCCCAGAGGACATTCTGTCCCAGATTTCAATAGGAACATAGCCTGAAATCTTTAGGATACCCACATATCTCTCAAACTTTTGTAATGTTGTTCTGTCTAAGAAATTCTAGTCACGGTGCTGATAAAAATACAGATATTCTTCAGGATCACCTAGACCAGTGGTTCTCACCCTTTGGTCCTCCAGGCGTTTTGGACTTCATCTCCTAGAATTCTTAACAACCAGTAAGTCCAAAATGCTTAGAGGACCAAAGGTTGAGAACCATTTACCTAGACCCCTTTCCAATTTGTGTTGTATATAGAATTAGATACAGAATCCGAGGAGATTTGCTGAAATTGGAATAGGTAGGCAGGTTGTGTGATAATGGTAAGGAGGTCTACTAAAGGCATATTTTAATGTTCAAATGGGGGCCCATTGGTGAGCTATATACAACAACTTCATTTAGCTTCTGGAACTTTCTTAAAGGATCATAAACACACACATATATAGATACACATATACACATTCAGAGTAAACATCATTATGCAGTAGAATTATAGACTTTGAAAGCAATGCCACCAAGTTTCTTAGCAACCAAACATTTATTTCTTTTTTCTGTTGTTGAAATCATCTCACGCATATAGAGATCTCAACTACATTTTCTGTAACTCTCTGTGAATCACTATGGCTTTTAAATTCTCTTTTATGGAGAGAGCCTTACCTGGCCTACAGACTTTTTATACATATGTTTAATTTTGAGAACGTGTGCAGTTGCTGTAACTGAACATTTAGCATAAACATGTAGCCTGCAGAGTCCTTTTGAACCTGTGGTTTTACACAAGAGTGAGGTAAACTGAAGAAATGTTTTAACAAAAGTCAAGCTTCCATGCCTGATCCCACTCAGCTGACACTTCTCCAAAGCAGTGCGAAGTCTGGAGACTGTATCTCATTAAAAGTGATAGTTCACAGTTAATTTAGTGTGCATGAATACATCACAGCAAGGACACATTGAAAAATCCATTCAGGTTCTACCAAGTCAATTTCATGCATTCACTGAACATAAAAAGCCATTTCAGGCTTCGTTTTTATTGTTCTTTCACAACAATAGGAGCCCTGTTGTCACTGGGTTGGTTGACTTTTTAAAATAAAGTTACCAGACAAAGAAGTCAACTGAATCCTCAGTATCTGTTCCTGTAACAAGGAACAACTTTGTTATAAATCAGGCCACTTCAGTTATATAAACATTTTATTTGGTTGGGAAGGTAATTACCTGCTAGAGATCATTTAAATAACAACAACAACAACAACAACAACAACAACAACAACAACAGAAGCTACTGTCAGAGTAATGAAGACACAGGTGAAAGCCCACCTTCTTCTCCATCTTGAGGAACTAAGAAAGGCTTAGCAGTGCTGTAGCAGACTTTTTATTTTTATAAAAAAGTATTCCCACAAACTCATTTTTTCATAAACCCACCTTACATGCACTGTATATTGATAGAAACCTATTGATTTCATGTTCTGCTTGTGACCTTACCAGAAGCATTTATTTGGCATGCTAATGGACTTTTGGTTGCAGCGAACAGAACTCTTCCTATGTTCTTGAGAAGTTCTATTTTAGTGGTTATATGTTTGCCCGACTGGGTTTTGGTTTGTAAAAGTGTGAAACCAAAGCTGTGAAACTAAATGATGAATATAATAGAGTGCAATGGTCCTCTTTGTAACAGAAGAATTTTACTCAGTGGCTGTCCTATACCATACCCCCCAACAGGTTCTAATTTGGCAGGGGCTGGCCTAGTTAATCCTCTGTTTTTACAATGCCCCAGCTTCCCTCTCCTGCTCCCACTTTCAACCTTTTCCCTCAACGGCTGGAAACTGAATTCAAAGTGCAGAAGATGTTTGTACTCATTTAATTTGGAGAACAGTAGGCTGGGGCAAAAGTAAACTGCTATAACCTATCCTAACTGTGTTTTTCCTCATTAATCTTTGCAATTTTGACAATACTAATGTTGCTTAGAATAGTAGAGCTGGAAGAAACCACAGGGGTCATCTAATCCAGTATCCTGCCACACAGCAATTATCACACCAAGGCTTTAAAGCGAACAGCCCTGCATTTCTGCCACCTGAAGAATTATGGGAAATGTAGTTTAGAGCAGAGCCTTTTTAATTCTCAGCTACAGAGGTTCTTGCCTTCTCAAACTACATTAGCCACTTTTTTCCATGGGGGACTCACTTCGGCTCCTCTCAAATGAAATTCTCTTGAAAAGGACTTGGGTCCTTTTGGCAGTTTCGATTTGTTTGTTTTGTTTTTTTGATATTGTGGGTTTTCTTTTTTGCATGCTTGTTTGAGCTAGCAGTTGTGTGATTAATTTGTTTTCATCTCTGGCCATATATCTTTGCTGTGTGTTTTAGGTCTGGTGTTGGTCCTTCCAGGGATCCATTACTATCCAATGCCTTGGACTGAAAAGAGAATAAGGATCACTTCCAGCTCTATGGACTTTTGAGTCTTAAGTGTTTTGACAGTGGAGCTAACAGCGTGGAATCAGATGCCCCAAGGCGATCCTTATTAAGACCTAAGGAAAGACAGTTGTTACTGGCTAACATTTTGGAGATGGGTTTCACAGATAGCCCTCCCCAATTTATCCCTAAAAATTAAATAAAACATACCTGGCCAGCATAACTTCGACATGGGTGGGGGTCGAGGAGGGATTTTCCCCATCTCCTCCTCATGCCACGAGGCTGCGAGGAGCAAGATTATGGTGGCCAAGTATGTTTTATTTAATTTTTAGGGGTAAATGGGGGACTGGGGAAGGGGGTGGGATTCACCCTCGGATAGTCTCAGGATTATGTTGTGGATTATGTCATCTTCATGTCGAAAATGTTGCTTAAACATCTGCAATGTCAAAACTTGGTCACTTTCACTATGCAGGTTATTGCTGCTATTGCATATGTAAATTGGTAGAAAGATAGCTAATGGTAGTATGAAAAAATTATCAAAATTTGGTTGAGATAGTGCTTGCAGTTCTGGAGGAACTCTAATTTTTTGCTTCTCATATAATTTATGAGCAAACCAATTTTTTTAACCTGAAAAAATTCAGTGGGGACGGGGACAGACTTGCCTCTGTGCCCACTTTCTATTTAACTGCAGCCAGTATTTTTGGTATTGAATTATCTATAACCTGAAGTGGAGGCTAGTCAGAATTGGTGTAGGATTTGGATCTTCATAGAACAGGACATTACAGAACTGGAGCCTTTGTGCTGTTTTGATCACCCACTTTCCCCATTTTCCTGCTTGCAGGGAACCTATCACCAGAACAGGACAGGAAAGGCAATGAGTGAGAGAAACCCAACAAGGACCCAGATTTCTGAAAGCCTGTACCTACTCTTTGCCCTACTGCTTCACAGAGCAGCCACACAAGTCAGAAAGGATGGGGTCACCTGGCTACTTCATCAATGCCTTTCATAGTCACTCCATGAGAAAGCAGTGGTATGAAGTTAAATTTCTGTATATGAAAAAGACATCTTACAGGGTTGTTTTAAACATTTTTAAAATTACAAAATTGTAAGTACACATAAACTTGTAACTGGTCCAGTAATCACAAAAGAAAATGAGTTTTGTAATCAAATCACAAAATTGAAGATCAAGGAACAGGTAAGACTTGACAATCACATGAACAATGAGTACAAAAAATAATCAATAAGATTTGATTTTCTTTCTTCAGAGACTATTGTTACATTTACAAGCTAGCATAACAGATTCCAGCTCTAAGGCTAATTTACATTTCCCCCCACGTAAAGAAGGATTGACTCAAGTTACCTTGCTGTCCCCATGTGCCTGAGTAAATTGTAGATTTAAATCAAGCCTCACTATAAAGGATCCTAAACTCTACAGGTTACAAATTACTGTGAATATTATAACGACTAGGTAGCTTTTTCTAAATGGCAAGGGCACTGGGGAACTCTAATAATTCTTCTATTTATGAAACATTGTGTTATATATTTTATTTCCTGATCATATCTAGCTCAAAAACCCTTGAACTGTCCCCCTGCTAAAATTCTATAAGGACTTTCTAGGAAGCAATACTTCGATCACCTGGGATTCAATGGCATGATTCCAATGACAAAAGGTATTTCATCAGTTGAACCCAGAAAGAGGTAATTTTGTCTATGCTCCCATTTCACCCATCCACCCACACATTTTCAAATATGTGGCAGCTTTGGAAACCATTTGGGGCAAAAGTTTTCAGAATTCTGTAGGAAGGAGGGAAGAAGTAGAAGAACCCTTTGCATGCACAAAACTACACTACTACAATACTGGGATTAAACTAAGATTTAACTAGACACTAGATTCCAATGCTGCCTAGTATTGTGCTGGAAGTCCTGCTCAACCCGGGCCCTATCTGCACAGCCATCTAATGCATTGTAGGATTCTTATTAGCCTGGTGTGTCCACACAATGCATATAAGCTAATGTGATTGAACTAAGGGCAAACTACTTTGTCTGTCTTGACCCCAGGTTAAAATAATACCAGGAAAGGTCTGAATCATCCAGGAAGATTTGGGTCTTTCCTGATGTTTCAGCATTGGAGACTGCCATCCCGGACCCCAATTCGGGATCCAAGATCACATCCTTTCTGTCATCCTGGGCTCCTGGGCTCAGGCAGCCCTTTTCAAAATCTTTTTATGCCTGAGTAGCTCTGCCTGTTTAGACTATTGGATAATGTCTCTTGGCACATTGTGCTACTGCCTTGCTAATTCTACTTAGAGACCTCACATTATTTCACTTTGTTTTACATCTAAATACAGTGTGAAGCCTTGCTACTTCTTTTGGCCACATGAGGATCCTACATATTGTGTGATTAAATACCAGATGCCAGCATAAGCTGTCTACCCCTGAAATTGCAGAGAGCTCTGAGGCATGTTCTATTTTTTCTGCATAGAATGACCAATTTGAAAGCACTGCCTTGCAACTCAAAATGGCGTGCACCCTCCCAGGGGCCTTCAGGGTTTATTCTCAGTTTAGTACCTTTGAACCAAATTATGCTTGAGAAGTACTCATTTTATATCAATATAGCTTTACAAACATTTTCTGAGAAAGCTCAGTGAAATTAAACCTCACTTGTTAGGCCCCATCTACACTTCCCTATAATGCAGTTTCAGAATGAATATTAACTGCATTGAACTGGATTATAGGACAGAGTAGATTCAGATAATCCGGTTCAATGCAGTTCAATCTGCATTGTATGAGTTTACACTGACCATTATAATGCAGTTCAAACTGCATTATATGACAGCATAGATGAGGTCTTAGAATAGTTCTGATTCAAATGAGGAGAGAACAGTGCTCCCTGGAGACAGAAGCGTGTTCAGAGACATGATTTTGTACACAAACCATAGAGGGGTTGAAAAGTACAATGTGAACCATTTCAATGAACAAGCTGAGGACACAGAGAATTGGAAGGCCCCTTGCACCAATGCAGAGCAGTGTGTTTACATGAAGAGGAACAGGAAAGTCTGTCCTGTTCCTGTTGTGTCTCCTATATCTTTGCATGGCTAGTTTTGTTAGAATCAGGTATACAAGTGGCATTGCAAGTGACAGTGACTTTATTTATAAAAGGTGCCAAAATTTGAAAGAATTTGGTCACAAGCCATAATTTAGTGTGAGTTTCTGAAATAAAGATGTTCATATGCTGCCTGGAGGTTGTGCTTTTTAAACTTTTTTTGACAGAGATATACCCTTTGCAGAGATTTGATTTTTAATTATATCAGACAAGCTGGATAATATGTTGGACTTGCTCATTTTGGCTGAACATAATTGACCTCCTTGAGTCAGTGTCTACAATAGCAGAGGACCAAAAATCATTACAAATAGTTAAGTTGATCATGCCAGGTAAAAACCTATGAAGATCTATAACATATCAAGATAGTGGCAATAGATACATGTTTAATAATGTTTAATTATCTCACTCATCTGTGCATCTTTATTTTTATAAAGTTTCAGATGTACTACTTAGCATTCTCAGAAGCCCTTATACATTTCACAATTGCACTTATATGTTTCACCAAACTTCATACTTGATATACTTGTAAGATTCCAGAAATGCACCCAAATACTATGAAAATATATACCACTACAACAAAGCATAATGATGTTTGTTGATAACAGCAAGATTATTGTAAACTAGAATTCAGTTCATATTTGAGTTTCTAACACAAGAAGGTTCCTCTAGCGAGTCAGCACTTCACCTTCACAGGTAGGATAAGAACTTCTTTTCTATTAAGAACAGCACAACAAAACATAACCTTCTGGTAGCAAAGCAACATAACTTAAGAAGTCTGTCATGATATGTTCCAAAATAGCTGCTCTTCAGGCATTGTTCTCACAAGAGTGTTATACACGTACATAGTAGGCAACACTCTTGCTTTGCTCCCCTCCCCTCCATCACCTTCAATATATTCTGAAGAGAAGATTATTTTTTTGTTTGTTTTGGAACTCTTGAAAAATTAAATTTACAACTCATAGAGGTAGCTTCTATAAGACATTCTCATCTATAGAAAATCCCCCCTACATGTAGAGAGTGCCAGGGAAATGTAAAGAGGGGGTTTGTTCCTACTTTTCTATTTTTGTCAACATATAAGAAGCTGCTAAAAGGTTAAACTTTAAAACAAAATAAAAATTCTTATATAGTAAAATGAAAATCCACAGTTGGATTTAAACTATGTTTCTAAGGGCCATGCAAAGGCAAGCTGCTCTCCATTTAACCATGGGTTTAGGGTATGTTTAGCTTGGTTGGCTGTGGAGGGGTATGGTAGTTGTGTTTAAATATATGAAATGATGCCATATTGAAGATGGAGCAAGCATAGGTAGAGACTATGACACATAACAACAGATTCAAACCACAGGAAAAGAAATTCCATTTCAACATTATAGAAAACCTTGTGATGGTAAGAGCTGTTCAACAGTGGAATATACTGTTCTGCAGTGGGGTAGAGTCTCTTTCTCTGGACAATTTTTAACGGGCTGGTTAGCCATTTGTAGGGCTGTGCTTTAATTTTGCATTCCTGCATTGCAGAAAGGTATTTGATTAAATGTCTCTTGTGATCTCTTCCAACTATGATTTCAGTGATTAGCTGGACTTTTGGATGGGAGGAATAGAGAAAGTTCAGTTGATTTAAGAGAATGGTGGGAAATCTGTGGCTGAATTCTGGATGAATTTCTGTGTGTGACTCAACCCTAATATTATCACTTCCTTTTCAAAGATATGATTGCCATTCACACCTGCACTGTCAATTCCTTTTTTATAATATGCAAATTTCTTACATTGAAAAAGGATAACTTGCAGCATTAATCAATTTGTTACATTATGATTTGGCTAAACAACATCCTTAGGGGCCGAGAGAGAGAGAGAGAGAGAGAGAGAGAGAGAGAGAGAGAGACTTGAGGGTAAAAAGAGAAGGGGAGAAATGCCCAAAAGCAAACAAAAACCAGCATCCTAGGACAGGACTTTTTGTCCATGTGATGAAGTCTTTAAGTACACTGAAGGAGGATTGGCATGTAATGTGCACGGAATTAGAGACATAACTAAGCTATTTTTAGGGGGAGAGGGAAACACACATAAAAGAGACAAACACCAGTGACCTTTATCAGATGGGGAAAATTGCACATCCTATGATGATTGTACCTCTTTTCAGGCATGGAGCCCATCACATTCCATCACATGATGTTGATCTACTTCCAGTGGGGCTCCAGACCTGAAAAGAGATGCAATCATCTCAGGAAGCAGCAGCGGCAACATGGAAGATTTCTCATGTTGCATTGAAAACTACAGGGAGAAACCAGGCAACAATACTTTTTCCCCATGGAATAAAGTGAGGGGTGATCCCGGCAATGCATGGTGTGGGGGTTCCCCATTCCTCTGCCAGATTTGCAATTATTCGTGGCAGACCCCCTGCTATCATCCGGATTGGGGACCTTCATGTGATGAGGTCCCAGGTCTCCAGAAGTGAAAAGATTTTACTCCTCAGAATGGCCTCAAAATGTAAGACCTTCTTGGGGCTGCTAAAAGGGGGAACATATTCTTGTTTAGTTGTTGTCTGCCTTCCAAGTTGTTTTTGACTTACGCATATGCCAAAACTAAAGTGAACCTATCATTAGGTTTTCGTGGCAAGATGTATGCAGAACAGGTTTGCCCTTGCCTTCCTTTGAAACTGAAAAAAAATATGATTTGGTCAAGTCATGCAGTGTGTTTCCATAGCCAAGTGGAGATTTGAATCCTAATCTTTAGTTTAGAGTCATTGTCAAATGTTCAAACCACTACACCATGTTGTCTCTGGGTAATATATATACGATAAAATTTATAAACCTAGCTTCTTTCATTTTTAACCCAATGGGAGTTAAAAATGAGTCGCTAGCCAATCAAAACTGTCAGATGCTACTTGACTCATCACACCTGGGCTTGCTAGAATGAAAATTGGAGAGAGCCCTTGTGTCTTTAATGGTTGAATAGAAGAGAGGATTTCAGCAGGTGTTGCTTCTCATGAGACCAGGGAAGCTGCGGAAGCAGCATCAGAGGTGGTACATGAGAGCCAATTCTCATTTTTACCCCTCAGCTATCAACCCCTAAGCAGTACCCCTGCTGGAAATGTAATTCAGGTGATACAGAACATCCAAGCCTTGGATCAAATGTGAAAAATGCTCTCATCAGTGTTTGTATAACAGCACTATAACTATTCCAACAACAACCCAGATTATGAGTTTATTCCCTTCTCATTAGGGGCTTTACACTATGCTAATCTTTCCATGAAGACTATTTTGTTCTTGGCAAACCTATTTATACATGCAAATTTGTTGCATTTCTTTTAATGTCTGCCAATTTGATAGAAGAGAGACGTCGGGTGACTAAACATAGAGACGCTTGAGTTGTGAACTGATTGGTTAAAAAAAACCCCAAACAGTTTGGCCCATTTGACTGCATTTAACACTGGCACAGCCTGCAAAAGTTAGCAGATGAAGGCTTTTATGATATGAAAAGCAAATGATACTTCTGCTAATATTTGTCAGATAAAGCCAATTGTAAAGGTGCATCCAACAAGGCTGTCTGGAAAGCTGGAAAATTCAAGAAATGCCCACCAAACTTTAATCAGTGAGCAAACTGAATTTGTGGGAAGGTTTTTCAGCCAGAAAATGTAGTGTCAACCTTAATCGTATTTCCAAGCCATTTCCATCTATTGTTTGTTTTAAGCCATAGCTCTGCAAGACATCATGGGAAATTGATAGTTGTCGTTGCTCTCTCCTAATGGGGAAACGAGACCTATCTGTCAGAGAGATATCTGGAGTAATGAGGAACTATAGTTTTACTGCTCCTGAGGGCAGCAAGGGCTGTTTGCCAGGTACCAGCCATTTCCTGACTCCAAATGGACAAGGTGCATTCTTTTTTTAGGTGGCCATTATTTCAATTTGGATGAAGTTGTTTAACATGTCCCATTTAACTGAATGCAAACACTTCAGCTTTACTCAGTGACATTTTGGAGGGAGTAGATTTAAAACAAATAGAAAGTTAAAATGTATACTTATGCAGTTCCCAGATTATCAAATAAATCCTTTCACAATTGAAATTTGGTACTCTGGGCACAGGGAAAGATGATATCCAGTTCTCCATCCCATTGCCCCATCTTTTCTGCAGGGTTCCCCAAATCTGCAGAAAGTATTCACTAGGAATATGTGAGTGCAGGATTTTTTCCAAATGAAGCAGAGTATTTGAGGAGCGGGACATCCACAGGGATACCAAGGAGCTTGTTTAGAAAGCTATTGTCCCCCCCCCCCAACCCTATAATATGCCTGTGAAATGTAGACTTTCTGCAGATGTCACACTCAACTCCTGAAATGATTACATCAGCATTGCCTCTGAAAAATACTCCAAATCTCTAGGGAAGACAGGCGGAAAATGTCAGTGTGCTGGAAGAAGCAAAGACCACCAGCATTAAAGCGATGCTCCATCAACTGTAACAGAATGAGTTTGGTAAGGCAAGAACCTTAACAGGATCAAGACTGAATGACTCCATATTGCCTAGGAGGAATTAAATATGTTAATTATTGTACATATTTTAGAACTGCACATTGTGCACATTTTATGAAATTTACACAATTTTCTTTGTATGGTTTTCAGATCTTCAAGGTTTGCTGGCTGCATTTTTTTCACTTTGTGTAATACTCAGTTAATACATAAATATATAGCTTTCCCATTCAAAATATCAGAATTGGAAACAGAGTAGTAGGGCTGTGCCCAGATCAGTTTGGACTGAAAGTGATTTGTAAAATTTGGTGATTTGTGTGCTAAGTCCCTGAAAACAGGACCGGGGTGGGGAACGGGAGCCAGAAAGCTGGCCGAAACAAACCAAGAGAGCAGGATTTTTCAGTTACTGGATGATGGAGTTAACTGCAGTATACCTGAGGCAGGTGTCTGCCGCAAGGGCTCCTGGAGGTGATGGGGGCAACTGCACAATTTCTTGTTTTTCTTCCATGGCAACAGTGTCCATTTCTTCTGGTAAAGTTCCCTCGGCCCCTCCTACTGAACTCACTTTTCCAGCAACACGTGCATGGGAGGGGGGCATTGAAAAAGCCTATGAGCTCCTCCCATTGCATGATGGAAATTGACTTTTTTCCTCTGTGTCTCAGCCAATAAAAGACCTGGTTGTGTCCATGCTCTGATTAGCTGAGAATGGACACAACCAGCAACTAAAATTCCCAGAACCTTCTCCTGTGGTTTGTCTTATTTTTAAAAAATATTATGGTAAAACTTCAGAATCTACAAAAAATCAGTAGATTGGTGAATTGTTCTGAAACTGGGCAGGCTTGCAGTTGTAAATGGGGTCTAAAACAGAGGTAGTTTCATGCAGATAGGCCTTAAATTGACTGAGGATTGAGCCTCTAAAGTTTCCCCATTGTAGCCAATGGGTTGAATCTTTGCCAAATGAAAATACCCTCCCCCCCCCCAAAAAAATGAGCAATATCCCAGAATGAGAGGTTATCTGAAAACAGAACCAAAAGTAACAAGGTTTTGTGCTGAATTGCACAACCCTACTGGGTAGGTCTGTCTCGGAAAAAAATACACAGCAGACTATATTTCTTACTCATCCCTGCTCTTTCCAATATGCATATACTCTCAAATTGTTTAAAACTGTGAAGGAGAGTTCCCTTTCTCCCTAAGCAGAGCTATAACCAGAAAGCAAAGTCCTTGGGTTCTTCATTATTTTTGATTGATTATCAATGTAAACCACCTTCAAGCATTAATCACTTAATGAAATGTTGAACAAGGTATACATTGCCTAGTATTGATTCCTATATATGGAATAAATGTTTGCAACAAAGAAAGAATATTTAAAAATATTTTAGAAGGCCAAAATCATATTTCTCAAGAAAACCTTGATGAGGAGAAATTTGGGCTCATGACACTCTTTGCAGTATGCAACTTATTGTGCACAAAAATCTGACTTAAAAAAAACCCCCAGAAAATAGCGTATTCTGGCTAAAGAAACAATATTTTCTGTGCAAAAAAGGCTATGTATACAAGATACATATGAAACATAAATTACTTTTGGGTTTAGACTTAAGTCCCATCTCTGAAATATTGAGATATGTCCATATACATAAGTACAGGTTTAAAAATCCAAAACACTTCTGATCCCAAACATTTCAGATAAAGGATACAGAACCTGCATGTCTCTGCACAGAAACATTCTTTTCTGTTCAAAAATGCCATGTGATTATTTTGCACAGAATAAGTCCTATATATGGAATTGTGTTTTAAAAAAGGTTTACTTTTGAAGACTTTCTAGCAGCAGAAAGAAAATAACTAAAATTATTCATTACTTCATTTGAGAGTAGCATTAGCAAAGAAATACACCCCCAAGGAAGAATCAAATGTGGATACAGCATGTTCCCAAATGGCACATGATGTTGAGAGCAAGGGAAATGCCTCCCCCCACACACACACACACACAGTCACTAATTACATGAGAAGAAACGGGGCTTTCCTGAAACTAGGTTAGGGATATGTAGTAGAATTTGCTCTTCGTGCTAAAAGAAGTAATTGTATTTCAACAGAATAAGCGCTTGGGGCTTTCTAAAATTTTACACCACTTATTAATCACTTATAATTCCTGGACTCTCTGAACTGCAAAAAAAAAAAAAAAAGATCCCAGAACTGTGTGACTCAAAGGATAAGTACTACAAAATCTATTCTTTTACTTTGAAATATTCCATGCATCCATACTATTGAGAAACAAAACTGTAATCTTAATGGAGATTGGCAAGAAAGCAGGAGTGCTTTGAAGGTAAGAAATTCAAGGAACCACAATAATACACATAACTAAGTTAGTAAATACTTTAGTAAAAATAAGAACTGTACAATAGTATTATACAACAGAAAGAACTCAATTTGCCAACACAGACAATTTGAAACATCAGCTCAAACAGCTGAGAAATAGGAAAGTAAGGGTTTTTTTTTTAAAAAAAAAAAAGTTATGTAAGAAGATAAGAAGACCCAAGAGAAATGATCCATTCAGGCTAGCATTCCACTGACATGTTGACTAATCTTTTGCCCATGGGAAATCTACAGAGGGGCATGAGTATTGTTTTCTGGCAGAAAAAAGTTCTGGACACCCAAGGAGCTAGGCATGTATAGCCTGCAGAAGAGAAGGCTGAGAGGAGATGTGATAGCCATGTATAAATATGTGAGGGAAAGTCATAGGGAGGAGGGAGTAAGCTTGTTTTCTGCTGCCCTGGAGACTAGGATGCAGAACAATGGCTTCAAACTGCAGGAAAGGAGATTCCACCTGAACATTAGGAAGAACTTCCTCACTGTGAGAGCTGTTCAGCAGTGAAACTCTCTTCCCCGGAGTGTGGTGGAGGCTCCTTCTTTGGAGGCTTTTAAGCAGCGGCTGGATGGCCATCTGTCCGGCGTGCTTTGAATGTGATTTTCCTGCTTCTTGGCAGGGGGTTGGACTGGATGGCCCATGAGGTCTCTTCCAACACTATGATTCTATAAGAAACTAGTCAGGAAAACTAACAAAGCATACACACATCTTGAAGTATTTGTGCACTGTGCTTCCCATAAAATGCATGGGATTTTGATGCAAAACTAATCTTTATTACACAAAAGCATCAATTTTTGATTTATCCTTCCCTCCCAAATAAGTGCAGATTGAGTGCCAAAAACATTGGCTGGAATTCCCTGTTGCAGGTACAGTCGTGTAACATTACACATCTGTAACTGATATACTGTATATTCATGTTCCCTACATATTCACAATTACGGCACTATTACTAAAATCATCAAAGCCACTCAATCCCGCTTTCCTAGGCAGCAGCCACTATTAGTGACAGAGGTCTATTCTCCTCTTAGTGGGGCAGCAGCATACTGATGTATTCAACTCTCCAGAGTGAGGAGGAATTGCAACAGGAACTTTGCTTCAGGTTGTCAGACTATAGATTAGTGAGGGAAGAGGTAGAAATGGCAATATGTTACACTCCAATCAATGTGTCAGACTCAAGGCCCAGAGGCCAAATCCAGCCCACCATGCCATTTTATATGGTCCTCCAGATGCTGGACTACAACTCCTCTATTCCTCACCATTAGGCAACATGACTAGAACTGATAGAAGTTGTGATACAGGAACATCTGGAAGGCTGCAGTTTGTTTAGTTTACTCAGGATAGTGGGGTTTGAATTTAGATACAAAGCTTGTGGATATGATGTCTGACTTTGAAATGTCCTTTAACCTTTTTCAATCTCAGAGCCACAAATGCTGTTGAGTTACAATTCCCATTATTCCCAGGCCACATAACAAATAAGTGATGGGAGTTGTCATTCAATAATATCTGCGGGCCCAAACTGGGTAAAAAGTAAAGAGCACTGAACATTATTTTAAAAAATATATAGTTGGGACTCTGTATCCATGGATTCTCCACCCATGGATTCAATGACCCTTTGAAAGCAACCATAAGGCTGATGAAAATGAGTTTGACACCCCTGCAATAGGAGAACAGTCCTCTATCACTCACAGCAGTTGCTGACCAGTAAAACTTGTTTTTTCCACAAGGTATTATTTTAATACAAAAAAATTATCAATTTAGCCAAAAGATAAAATAATTCTGGAAGTTTCATTTTACTTTGTTTTATTTTTACACAAAATCATCAATCTTTGTGGGAACTGCTTTTGCATTAAAAATCCCACATGTACTTCAGTGCAGAATAGTTTCTGTGCAAATACTGGGCAAAATCAGCACATCATGAAGTTTAACAGAGATTTTTCCAAGCAATACAAAACGCTTTTTTGCATCTAAACACTGACAAGAGTGTATGGATGTCAATGCACAAATAACTCATTTTCAGTAAGGCTTTTCTCCTGTTAAGTGTATACAGGGCTGCCATTTTAGGGTGACAGCTGAGGGCTTGCACTGCAAAAATTATGCATATTTACTCAGAAGAAAGTTATATTGTATTCAAATGCACTTACTCCTATGCAAGCATGCAAACAAGCATATTTAACTGTTTTACTTGCGATGTTTTAATCTGTTTTTATTTGGAATGTTTTAAATGCTATGGGTTTGTATAGTATGCTGTAAACTGCTTTGGGACCCCTAGGGGAGGAAAGTGGTATATACATGATGTAAATAAATAAATAAATAAATAATTCCCAAGGCTTCAATCCTACCTATTTATCATAATAAGCCCCATTGAAACTAGTGGAATGAGTAGGCAGTTATAGATTATGGCAGTCAATATCTTAAGGGCAACTCAGGATGCATCCAGACAGGGTGCAAAATGCATGCCCTCTCTGATATTCATGGGGGGCATCCAGATGAAGCTCAACGAAATTGCAAATGCTTTTGCCACAAAGCATTAAAACCATCTCACATTTTCTGGGCTGATTCAGACCTGGGAAACATGAGAGGGTTCTAACCCCCTCCCCAACCCCCCAGCCTCCATTAGTGTGGTGCAGGAGGTCTCCTAGCATGTAGGAATTTTTTTTTTCATGGCAGGAGTGACTTGAGAAACTGCAACTCGCTTCTGGTGTGAGGGAATTGACCATCTACAAGGACGTTGCCCAGGGGATGCCTGGATGTTTTTGATGTTTTTACCATCCTTGTGGGAGGCTTCTCTCATGTCCCTGCATGGAGCTGGAGCTGATAGAGGGAGCTCATCCGCACTCTCCCCGGGTTGGATTCAAACCTGGCAGCCTTCAGGTCAGCAACCCAACCTTCAAGTCTCAAGGCACGTAGGAATGATGCACCAGGAGAAAGGGGGGAGGAGGAAAATCACTCCTGCCCTCCCCTTCTCCTGGTGTGTCATTCCTATGCATGAGGAGAGCTCAGGCACAATGCTAATGGAGCCTGGGTATGTTCTTTTATTTTTAAAAGGTGTTTTGGGGAGGGGTGCGGGCCACTGCCCTGTTCTCCCAGAAGGGCATGCAGACAGCACCTGCAGAAAGCACAGGCAAGACCTCAGTCTTTTATTTCATCTGAAAAGAAAGGAAGTACCCAAATCTCCTGCACTGAACTTCAGCTATGACTGACAGGATGAGGATATGAAATTGTTAAGAATAAACAGATAAGATTTTCAGAGGCCCAATTCCTTCAAACCAGACTACAACCCATGGAGAGCCTCTGTCATGTTGACACTGGGTCCTAATTGACTCAGGTTGTTTGGGAATGCATACCGTACTAACTCAAGCTCCATCTAAAGCTCCATGCTGTGATGAAACTATTTCTTGAGATCCATGAGGGAGATATATCTTTTTTATCATGTCACTTTATAAGGGATTGGACATATACAAGCATAACTCAGTTAACAAAGTCTCTGAGGCTGGACCTACATTGTCCTATATCCCAGGATCTGATCCCAGATTATCTGCTTTAAACTAGATTATATGAGTCTATACTGGGATAAGCAGATAATCTGGGATCATTTCCTAGGATATAGGGCAGTGTAGATCCAGCATGAGAAAGACTTTCCTTTTGAAGCTTGGCAAGCCCTCTCTGGACCCTTCTACACAGCCATATAACCCAGAATATCAAGGCAAAAAATCCCACAATACCTGTTTTGAACTGGGTTATCTGAGTCCACACTGCCATATCTTCCAGTTCAAAGCAGATAATCTGGAATTTTATTCAGCTGTGTGGAAGAGGCCTCTGTCTTTCCCCCTTGTTTTTATCTAGTTGGAAGGGTTTCTTTTAGCACCATTGCCATTGAGAGGATGGAGAAACACAGGCTTGGGGTTCAGTTGCACCAGTGTATCTGTAGTAAACACTGCAATAAGCTTTAGCCAGAAAAGAATGGAATTCTCTTTGTAGCCAGTCCTACCATTTGCCTACAGAAGGCAAAGTAAACAGAAACTGCCTCCATAATCCCTTACTGAACAATCAAACAAGCAGAAAAGAGGAGCGCAGAAAAGCCGATCTCATTAGCTCCCCCACCATGTTAAAAAAAAAAAAAAGATGCATAGAGCTATACATTTGGCTGCCTAATGGAAATAATAAGAAAAGTGGAGGCTGGAGAATGAAAAACGTTATCCTTCATTTCATTTGTGTATATTGTTAGTTTGGACATGAGATTGCTACAATATGTTGATTTACTATTCTTCTTTGTAGTAAAGGAACCCATCACTATTCTTTCCATGTTACTTATGCCTTTGGTACCAAATTTTCTGTTAAAAATAATGTCCAGGAGCACATCTGCTTTGTTAACTGAAGTATACACTTTGTCAAATTATGGGCAGAAGATCCTGTGTAGAAAGTCAAGGGAGTATTGTGCTGTGAAAGCCGGTAGAGAAGATGGTAGAGCCATGGGGAACTAGGTAAGCTCATAAAGGCTCATAGAGAGCTCTCTCTTTGCAAGAAAGGGAAATAATTAAGGGCCTGATAGATAGCACTTTGAAGAGTTTCACTGCCTTCCGGATTTTAAAGTGAGCCCTAGGAGAGCATCCAAATGTTCTCTACATACCTAACACATCTGAGAGAAAGGATAGGAAGTACAAAGTACACACATTTTAAAAACATTCAGAGGATATTAGAGAGAAAGAAAACAAAAAAGGGGAGCACCAAAAAGCATTACATATCAAGCAGACCACTGCCTTGAAAAGAGAGCCAGAGATGAAAGGAAGGATTGAGGAGACTGCACTAAGATAGCTGAAAATTCTCCATTAAAATGTCAGTGTTGTTAATTGCATGCACAGTCAGGACGCTTTTCATTGGACAAGTAAAGGATTTTTCTTATTGTGATGCAAGGAGGCACATAGAAAAAAGTACACCAATGCCAGTGAAATATTTCTGCTGATTTTCAAGCAGTCATAAAATAGGATGTGCTAAAAGTAATAAAATTTAAAATATGAAAAATATGAAAAACACCAGAATGAAATAATTCATAAAAATGAAAAGTAATACTGCTGTCAACAAATCCAAATAAATAAATAAAACATTTCAATACCACTGCATTACTAAGCTATATAATTAATTAAGCTCATATACCTGAACAAAAACACACCATGGTTGGTCTGCAGTATATTTAACAATGCTTTGTGGGCTTTTCTATGAGGAAATGTTGCAATTTAGTTGGGAATGTGGGCCTTCTCAGTGACTGTTCCAGGCTGTCCAACTCCCTTTCCACCGGAGGATAAGCTGCCCTCAATCTGCTGTCCTCCCCTTACAGACATTCTGTTCAGGGATGCAATTATTTGCTCGTTTTCTTCCAAAAGGGAGCAATGAGTAATTTTAGCAATTTTCTTCCTACTGTGGAAAAGTTTTCAAAAGCTGGTCTGCTTTCATAGACTATTTGCAGTTCAGGGAGTATTATGCATAAAATTGAAGCTATGAATACTACCAAGGTATACACCTGCTCCTTCAGGGGGGAAGCAACTTCATCCAAGGCAGGGAGCTTAGCCAATTTCCAGACCCAAGAACCACCAATCTGAATTCAGTTTTAAGGCCTTCATCCAGCCCATTACAGAATCTAGTTACCTGTATCTGTACAGTTCCAGCAAAAATTTGATGACAAGGAGAAGCAGAGCTGGAAATCATCAGCATAGTGATGCCCAGCAGAAAACCTCCTTATGATCTCCCCCAGTGGCCTTATATAGATATTGAACAGTGTGGGATACAAGATGGAACCTTCTAGCACAGTGGTTCTCAACCTGTGGGTCCTAAGGTGTTTTGGCCTACAACTCTCAGAAATCCCAGACTGTTTACCAGCTGTTAGGATTTCTGGGAATTGAAGGCCAAAACATCTGGGGACCCACAGGTTGAGAACCACTGCTCTAGCACCTTACAACTAAGGTCCTGAGACTGAACTGGAAGTTTTAATCTGAGGAATAAATAGGAGCAAAATCACATCTAGACTGCAAACTAATGGAATTAGCCCAGTAATTGTAACAAAAGCCTCTGAGGGTTCCAGAAAGATTGAGTAACACTCTCCTCATCTCCCACTCAGAGAAAGTTGTCAGTCGGAGCCAAAGTTGGTTATAAGTTGCTCTGCTACCACTTGCTCTGGCTAAATCTAAGGCCAGTTTAGCCATTCTCTTTGCATGCTGTCATGCTTTTTGTGAAGATTAAGGGCTGAATCAAAGTGTTATAAATAAACGAATGCTGATAAGAATTCTGATTCACCTCTTCCTGGAAAGGATCTCTTCTTCATATCAAGAGGAGAATCAAAACAACTAATTTAGAAATGGTTGCTATACTGGACAACTGGTTTTATCAGTTTACTAGGGCCTATTACTCTGTTCATAACCATGTAGAGATATTTTGGTCTGGAGGATCAGATTAAATACCTTTTCTTTGTTGGTATAGCCTATTGGTTAGTCCCAACTAGAGTAGACATTTTGAATGGTGAATTAGCATACAGATTATGGTTCTGCTTTTTTCATGTCAGGAGCAACTTCAGAAGCTACAAGTCGCTTCTGGTGTAAACAGAGCAGGTCCAAGGTAATTTTCAAGTATAGGCGAACAGAAATTTTGCCCCCCCCCCCCCCCCAAAAAAAAATCACTGAAAAATAAAAGTGTCGGATAAGCGAAAATGTTGGATAATAAGGAGGGATTAAGGAAAGCCTAAATAAAGAACAATACTCTGAAAACAGGGGAAATCCAGACAGGAAGCAACCAGGGACAGCTAACACCTCCCAAAAAAGATTCTCCCAAGCAAGAGGAAGCCAGGCCTTGAAGTCACAGGGCCCTTAAATGCTAATCAAGGTGATTAATTGCAACATCCACACCTGCCTCCCAACAGACAAGAGCTCTTTCTCCCACCCTGGACATTATTCCACAGACAAATAAACCCCACTTGCCTTGCTTCCAAGAGACGTCAGTGGGCTCTGGAGTGCCTGAGGCAGGCTCCAGAGTGCCCAACGCGGGCTCCGGAAGGCCGGACACAGGCTTCCAGAGCCTACGCTGGGCCTTCTGGAGCCCGCATCAGGCCTTCCGGTGGGCCGGGCGGCCCGAAGAAGGCCTGAAGAAGGCCCGAAGGCGGCCTGAAGAAGGCCCGAAGAAGGCCCGCAAGACCCGAAGAAGGAGGTGGGGGGGTGGCGCCATCATCCCGGGGGGCCTCAACTGTGCCCCCGGAATGATTGCGCCACAGGCGACTGCCTAAATGGCAGCCGGTGGACCGCCTCTGGGTGTGAAATAATTGGCTGTCTGCAAGGACGTTGCCCAGGGGACGCCTGGATGTTTGATGTTTTACCATCCTTGTGGGAGGCTTCTCTCATGTCCCCGCATGGAGCTGGAGCTGATAGAGGAGTTCATCTATGCTTTCCCCTGAACCTGTAACCTTCAAGTCAACAACCCAACCTTCAAGTCAGCAGTCTGTTGGCACAAGGATTTAATCTATTGCGCCACCGGGGGCTCCTAATTGTTCTGCTGAAACTAAGGTATTTCTGCTATGGATTCAAGATGTACCTCTGAATCTAGGACCAGTGTCTATATGGTCCTGGCTGACCCATCCACTTGTCCATGTGTCACCACTGTCCCTCTCCAGCCACAGAGCTCCCTGTGAGCACCTGGCCATTGCAACTGTCTCTGCTGATGTCAGAATCGGCCTCCTCATGATCAGTGGGGGGAGGGTGGGTAGAGCGACCCCCTCCTTCTGACTGCACATGTGGATGCCCCATTCTGCAGACCCTATCCAGCTATTCAAATAGCCACAAAATTGCAGGATACTCTGGAGGTTCCTGAAAATTCTAGAGTATCCCCTGACTTTGCCTAAAGTGAGCAAAGTCAGGTTAAAGACAGAAAACCCAGGGCACTCACTGGAAGTCACTGTGTGGTGTGTAGACAACCAGTGCTGAGTATTTTGTTTGTGTAAGAAAGCCCTGAGGCTGCAGTATAATTTACGTCTATGTTCCCAAAGGAACCCATCCAGAATCAAACAAACTATGAAGGTATTCAGAACTATTTATTTATCTGGGCTTCAGTGGCTACAGATAAGCTTTCATGAATTTGTCCTTTTTATATATTTTTTTAAAAAAATCATCTAAACTAGTCCATAATTCCTTTAGTTGTTATATAATCAGGATTTGATATAATTTTTGCATAAGCAAGTTACAAAGAGAAGATTATAACATAATACTCCATTCCCACTGCAAAAGTTTGCCACTTACATTAGCAAATATTAACATAGTAAAAGAGAATTGCCTGCAATCTCAGGATGCTGTGAGTGCATTAATATGATTGATGAATTCATTTGTACAAGAAGCAACTAAAGAGAAAATTAGCTTTAATTTGACTAAATCGGGTTAATGGTTATGGCTAGATCCTTCATGTTTTTATAATGTTGATAATAGGAAAAACATATTATAAAGACTTGGCTGTTCCTTTAAAATAGTCATTCTGGTGCTTATAAAGTGGATAATGAGTGGCGATGTTGATGGAAGAGTGGCAGCTAATCAAATTAAAAAAGTATATCATAAAAGACTAAATGAAAAAAAATATTTTTGTACCTTCCGTACAAATTTCATTCTATGATTCTTCACTTATTTGTCTCTAGATAGAAATGAAATCTATAGTTTATTTAATAAACAATACAACATACATAATCAGTAGAGTCTTGTTATATCTACAGCTAATATGTAATTATACCACATTGTTGCAGGTTTTCTTTCTTGTTTCCTTCTGTTGTGATTTACATAAGATAGAAGAAAGTTCTCATAAAGTTACATTTGTTGGGGAAAAATGAGGAGCTGCAAGTGCAAATCAGACAGTAAATGTTTATGGTTGCTATGGCATGATTTTAATGCTTGCTCCATATTCATAGGAACTAGCTTGTGCGCAGATTCATCTTGAACATTTGCCTTTGGCTTGTTCGGATGCCCGTAATGGCAAGGGCTCTGCCGCCGCGTTTTTGTTTTGTTTTTTACCAAAACAGACCACACTGCTGCTGGTCCCAACTACCTTCAGTTCTATTCAGGATCACGCAGCATGAGAAGAGGCTGCCACATGCTCGCACGGGGTTTCCCTGTGAACCCTGCCTGCTGGGCCAATCAGAAAAGAAGAAAAACGTGACATGTCTTACACAAGTTGTGTTTCTTTAATGGGGCAAGTTGCTCCATTGTTCAGTTGTGTCCTGGCTCTAGAGAGAGGTGCTCTGATCGCTCCAGTCAGGTTGCCTTGATGGTCACTCACTCACAGCTTTAGCTTTTGACTTACCTCATTGAATCTAATTTTATTTTTTGATTTTCCTAGATTTTCCTTTATTTTATTTATTTTTTATTTAGGAACTGGGAGTTAGAAAGTACAAGTGGGTGGGTGTGCGGTGTTTGAGGACTTGTGAGTGGGTGTGCTTTTCTTTTAAGGTGGCTCTGTGTTTTGAGTCACCCTTTAGCCTTTACTAAAGCCTTTAGCTTCTTCTCTTCTTCCATTTTATTTTACCTCCTGCCTCCTCTCTTTCAGAAAGTACTTTTACAATATTATTGTTATTAATAATTAGAAGAATTCCAGCAAAAAAGCAAAGCCTCATTCTCAGAAAAATTACCATGTTTCCCCAAAACAGGGTCTTATATTAATTTTTGCTCCAAAAGATGTGTTAGGGCTTGTTTTCAGGGGCAGTCTTATTTTTCCAAATTGACTTTTTAAATGAACTATATCTAGGGCTTATATTTCGAGTATCCTCAAAAATGCTGAAAAATCATGATAGATCTTATTTTCAGGGTAGATCTTACTTTGGGGGAAATAGAGTACTTATCTATCTAAACTTACCACCAATACCTAATAATTTCTTTCTTTTGCAATCTCATCACAAATTCTCTCTGAAGTTTTATTATATATTTTTCTGTGCTCTCTGCCTTCTTAATTTCATTTAATAATAATAATTTTATTTGGAGAAGGTGATTTGCCACAGCTGTTTGAAAGATGGAGGCCACAAAGGAATTAGGAAGAAATTACTTTATTGAAGGTGATTCTGTCCTGGGCTGGCTCTATTCATTAACAAGAGGGTCTCCGCCAGATTTCATATGTGTTCTCTTCCTCATCCCCATCAAAGCACCACTTTGATAACATTTCCGACACTGTTAGCCTCTCAGTACGCTCGATGCCATTTATTTACTTATTTATTTATTTTCAACATTTATATCCCGCCCTTCTCACCCGAAGGGACTCAGGGCGGCTTACAACAATTGGCAGAAATTCAATGCCTACACATAGTAAGGCAATAAGGCACAACTGTCTGAGGCAGGGAAAGTTATTAAAGTTAGTCAGTCAGTTTTCCATACAAGGGCAAAGTGAGTTGCTTGGCCACCATGGCTAGATTTATGGTTCACTTCTAGCCAAAGTGCCTCACTGGTGGTGGCTGGCAAGTCCTCCAGCCACTCCAAAAAACAGAAAAACCTGCTCTTTCCAAAATCTTGGTAGT
The DNA here is from genome assembly GCF_035594765.1 of Anolis carolinensis. Lineage (NCBI taxonomy): Eukaryota > Metazoa > Chordata > Lepidosauria > Squamata > Anolidae > Anolis > Anolis carolinensis. The sequence goes on along the minus strand of NC_085841.1, from coordinate 278,156,302 downwards.
TTCCCCAGAGCCTGAGGCTCTTTCCTTCTTTTTTGTGTCCTTCTGGCCTTGACTCTTCCTATACACCCGAGACTCCATTCTTAATGTCTTATATGACCAATATTCTTTCTTCTTCTTCATCCTCATCACCACACTTTGGTTTGTGGCACTGCTGCCAACAACCTTTCAAGTTAGGGCAATTTTCCAAACAAGTGCCAACTCATTCATTGGTTGAACAACCTTGAACAAAGTGCTTCCTGTACACTACAGCTCATACCCTGGAAGCCAGCAGCATCCCCTAATGGCTTCTCTTAAAGGAGTGTACAGTTCAAATCCCTGAGCTATGATGTGTCCCCAGAGTCTCAGGACCTCTTCTATTCTCCTCATCCCCCCCCCCCCCCAGCCATTTATTAGAGGGCAGCAGACGGCACTACTGCTCCTTGCTGTTTTAGTTGAACCTCAACAGCTTCGGGTTTCAAAATGGCAGGTTTAAAGTTAGGTACAGTTTTCCATACAAGGGCAAAGTTGCAGACAAAGCTGCAGAGAGGATTGCTGGAAAGCAGCTGATGGCTTAAAGTTTATTGCAAACAGAACGGAACTGATGCAAACTTGCTCTTGGTATCAACATCCTCATTTGAACTTTGCCACACCACTGCTGGCTGGTTGGCTGTACCAAGTGAATGCATTGCATATAACACATGGCAAAATGAGAGTTTCTTTTCTATTTTCTTTGGTAGAGAGAAAGAGTTAAGTAGACACCGTTTTCCAAACAAGGCTTGCTTGTTGTTGCCTTCCACTTGGATTAGGTGATTTGCCAGCAAATATTGTGGATGCATAGTGAATGCCATAAAGGACAAGTTTGTTTTATTGGGGGTGATCCCATCCCGATTTCTTCTTCATCGTCCTCGGAAACTCCAAGGTTTTACTTCCTTGTCTGACATTGTCATCCTCGTAACACACAGCAAAAAGCCTGCTATCTGACTGAGGCAGAAGAAGTTGTTTAAGTTTTCCAAACAAGGATAAAGCTTGGCTGCTGCAGTCGATATTGCGTTTGCTGAATCGCTTCCGCCTGAGGTGCCTCGCTGCCAGTGCAAGTCCTCCCCTCCAGCCACTGCCAGCCTGGTAGAAGAAGCCCATTTTAAGTTTCCCTTACAGTGTTTATTCCCAGATGGTGTAACCTCTATCACCCGTCCCACTGTGTCCCACCACCTGCTGCTACCTTTCTCTTGTTTGGAGAGCTGTGATTAACTTAAGGGCCAGGGGTGGGTGCCTGGCCGGCTGGTTAGCCAGGCCAAGACATGCAAGCAATAAGCCAGCCACATCCAGCCACAGCCAGCAGCCCCAGTCCCCATCTTCTCCAGTTGACAACCGCCTGCCTGACCTGAAGTCCTCCTTCCCCGCTTGTCTTTCAGCCCTACATTGCTCTTTTTTGGGGCTGCCACTACCTACCTTGCCTTTCTGAATCAGTGAAGCCAATGACCTGCTCTGAACCACTAAGCTTTAGAAGAAGTCACCTTAGTGTCCTACTCTCAGTTCCCAACTAAATGAATATGTATTTCCATCAGATTTTCCTCAGTGTCCCACTCAAGATTTTATCTATTCCTATCTGTTTCCTTTTGTCTTTCCTTGACTGGTCCTATCTGTCAATCAAACTTCTCCTTTTATATTCTCCTGCAAGCCCAGTATCAGCTTTTCAGCATTGTATATGCTGTCATTGGCTAGTTCCACTCAATGTAATTATTCATCTTGTTGATTTTAGTGAGTTTGTGGAGAACTAGAGGTATCATGAACATCCTTCAGGACTTATTTCCAATGCAGGAAGCACAGTCATTTTAATATTGGTAGTTTTCCAAAATCCACCTTCTGTTCAATTCTGCCTATGTTTATTTTCCATTGTGTGGATGAGTGGGGAAACGTTACCAATATGTTCAGATTCTTGAGCAAGTGAACTAAGGGATTTAGAAGCAGATAAGTGCATCTGAATATGCATCACAGTGAAAACAAAGAATGTTGCCCTTATTTGAATATGCATATGCTGGAGCACGTCCAATTCAAAAAAAGTGAGAATATCAAAGATACCTGATTGTGGCTCCATATCAAAGCCATGGGGCATCAAAAGAGGACATTTCATGGGAATAAAGGGAGAGGTTTTGCATATCCTTTGAGCAAATGCAATCTTAAATGCTTTCAGAACTGATCAAGTTGTTTCCATTCTGAAGGCATTAGCAATGCCCAATGCCAGTTTACCATGGAGACTGGTACTCAATAGAAGCACTTAGTGGCATTAATTCTTAAAAGCACCAAACAGAATAATAAAATCATCTAATTATAGAGTTGCAAGGGACATGAGGTCTTCTAGCCTCCCTGTTGTAAATTGGAATAACTCCCACATCAGACCTATCCTCACTTTAGAAATAAACACACTGTCCTCTAAAATTACTCTGTGGTCTATTTAGAAAATAGAGTAGGACAAGGTACCCAGAGCTGAGCTACAGGTAAAAAATAACATTGTTGAATAATCTGTACGTATCCAAGTTTTTTTACAACAGAACATTTGTAGTATAGGAAGATATATGTGCATTGTAATATATCAACATACCACAAGATTGGGTCATTCCACTCACCTTGAAAGCCTATTCCCAACCACCTTTGGCATAGGTTCATGTAAAATATAATTCAGAGACAAACCAAATATACATGCTGCATTGCTGGTATACTTATAAGGCAGATATAGTGATTCAGTGGAGCATCCTGCCAGGGAAGTCTGTATGGTTGCAGCCTGAAATACTTAGGGCTGGGAAATATGTGTTTCTCCTGACACTGCTGGACTACAAGTCCCACTGAATGCAGGGTGATTGGAAATGTGCTCTAAAAACCATTTTAAGGCCACACATTCCTCCAGTCCTGGTTTGATTTATGTGCACAGGTTATTTAAGTGATTCTGATCTGAAGTCCAAACTTTTTGTTGCATCAAATATATTCAGCCACTAGCCCAGGAAATTTGACCTCTGCATAATACCAGCATTATAAAAATTATTGCTGCACTAATCAAACATCACTCCTTGTATTTATCACATATCGCACTTCACTGCGTTCGCTAAAGTGAATTAATTCTGTTGCATACCATGAGCAAACCTGGGCAAACAGTGCAAACAAGAAGGAAAACCTCCTCCATTCTGTGCCCCAAAACAACAGTTTCTAGTGCCAGAAACACCAGTTGGTCTCATTGGGTTTTTTTATTGCCTTGTCACTCCAGTTTTAATTATTTTGTTTCTCCCATCTCAATGTATTTTCCCATCATGTTATACAATTGTTTCTTTCACAAAAGACTTGAGATAAAACTATCCTGTACTCATATCCTATTATATCGGTTCTCAAATATCTGTTGTAGAATGTAATTATATCAAACTGTACTTCAGGAGTAATTCTATTTAAAAGAGATCCATGTAGGTACCACAAACATTAAGGATATTAAGTTTCCTCAAAGAATAGGAAAGAAAGTATTCAGAATTAGACACTACTGATAATACTGTTCAGAAATCAATAAAAGTCATCCTTATAGTATAAGCGGCTTTTATGAAAATAAGCAACATAATGTTAATACTTTGGAACTATAACTTGAAAATGAGATACATGGGAAAGATAGCTTCATTTTTGGGAGATGGAAGATAGCTTCATTTTTCACTATTCTTCATTTCTACAGTTTCCACAGATGTGGTCCATTATACATCGGACGTACAATTGCATTCTAAAATGGTTGGGTATACAGAATTGAGTATTCACAGTATGAACTGGGAAATGAAATACAGACTTAAGAGGCAGGGGGTGAGGCTAGCTGAAGAAATATTTGCCAGTATACAACAGAAGGAAAATTAAGATGAATGGGCTCTCACGTAGGTTATGTTAATCATGATTCAAAATGCTGTACACGTTTTTTCAAGGAGCAAAAATTGAAAAGTTACTTTTAACAGCAATTTGGAATATGATGCATCTCCTGTAAATCTTTAACATTATCCAAAAAACAAAAAGAAAGCAAAAGTGGAATTATGCTTTTCATTTTTTTAGCTCCTTAAAAAACTTAAGAATATGGAAATTTCCTTTTTGTAAAAAATCCCTAACATTCTCAAAATAGTTGCAAAAGCATTCGGTCATCAGAAAGTAATGATAAAATTATATTACCAGCTGTTAACATTACTTTGCAAAAGGAACAGCACTATACTAATGCTATCATTACCATGGAATGTAATACTAGAGATGACTTTAAAAAACCTAATTAACTATTTGATGGCTGTTCCTTGAAGTGAATCCCAATAAACAATGTTTGAATAACTTTAGATAGTGGCTGGGCATTTGCCTTTGAATTAAAATTATTCATCCACCTTGCAAAATCTCAAAACACAAACAAAGATACCAAAGATCCCAACAACCACATTGTTCTTGTATAAAGAACTGATCAAATAAGTCTGTCAGTTACCGATAAAATTAAACAAGACCTGTGTTGTGGATGTTAAAAGTAAAGGTTTCCCCTTGATGTTAAGTATAGTCGTGTCCAATTCTGGGGGTTGGTGCTCATCTCTATCTCTAAGCCAAAGAACTGGCATTGTCCATAGACACCTCCAAGGTCATGTGGCCATCATGACTGCATGGAGCGCCGTTATCTTCCTGCCAGAGCGGTATCTATTGACCTACTCACATTTGCATGTTTTCGAACTGCTAGGTTGGCGGAAGTTGAGGCTAACAGTGTGAGCTCACTCAGCTCCCCGGATTTGAACCACCAACCTTTTGATCAACAATTTCAGCAGCTCAGCGGTTTAACCTGCTGCACCATCAGGGGCTCCTGTGTGAATGTTAGAAAGGCTAAAACAAATTCAGAACCCTGAAAGGATCCCCTCTTTAGGATGTGTGCATGTGCCTTTAAGTTACCGGTTAACATACAGCAACTTCCGGATTTTTAAGGGTTTCCTCAAGCAAGGAATGTTCAGTTGTGGTCTTGCTAGTTCCTTCCTCAGATATATAGCTTACAGCAGGGGGTCTTTATGTTGAAACAAGTCTACTTATGATTTTTATTCATCATACTTTATTTTATTTATTCGTTTGTCTAGTTTTAGAACTATTATTAAAACAGAAAAGTCTTTATTGGTTTTATTCATTATTTTATTTATTATTTGTTTAAAAATGTTTTCACCAATTGTGCATAGCCTGGGGGACCCTTGTTGGTCAAGAAGTGATAAATAAATAAGTATCCAAGTAAGAACATCAATGTCCATTTCGTTTGAAAACACACAAAACAACAATGACAACATCAACATAATAACAAGTTGTCCAGATTCTTCCCAGAGGGCAGATGATTGTAGATGGCCATGTGAGGTGATGGAATGATCCACCTAGAAAGAAGCAGGTACTTAATGCCTTTCGCTTGCCTCCTTCACTCTCATGGGATCCCTTCTACATAAAAATTGATAGCACTTGAGGCTCAGCTAGAGCACACTCCAGGTAGGAATCGACAGATCTGTCAACTTCAATTTTACTCATATTCTCATTTCCTAAGTCCAGTTGCATTGTTTTTACATCAGTCTGCAAACCATGAACAATATGCAATATACAGATTCTATGCAGAGAAGCCTCAGCAGCAGGGTCAAATAGCCCAAAGTCAAAACCAGTAAACAAATACAGCTATCAGGCAAAACTGATATGGGCAGCCACTAAGAAACACAGCTAAGGCCAAAACCAGGAGTCAAGTATTAGCCCAGTTTAATCAGACAAATAGGAGGCACAGTGGCACAGTGGGTGCCGGCAGTACTGATGACGAGAAAGTTGAGTTGCTGACCTGAAGGTTGCCAGTTTGAATCCAACCAAGAGAGAGCACAGATGAGCTCTCTCTATCAGCTCCAGCTCCATGTGGGAACATGAGAAAAACCTCCCACAATGATGGTAAAAAAAAAAATCAAAAACATCTGTGTGTATCCTGGGCAACGTTCTTGCAGATGGCCAATTCTCTCACACCAGAAGCAACTTGCAGTTTCTCAAGATGCTCCTGACATGAACAGGACAAATGCTGCTATTCCTGAAGGCGCAATGGCTCCATTCGGGGGACAGCATTCTGTAAGCCTGATGATTAACTTTTCCCTGTTTCAGAGGGCTAGAACTCATCTTCAGTGAGGACCTTTTGTTTTTGCTCCATTTCATTCAGGAAGTTTCTCCTATGATACAGCTTTATTGTGTGTACAATATTGTAATATACAAATTGTGTGAACCTATTTGTACTATTTTCTTTCACTGCCAACTTTGATTGCAAATTCTATGCTTTAAGGACTTTAAATCAGCTTAAGCAAAGTTGGGGGGAAATCCCAAATAAGATTTTAATGAGCACCAGCACACTTCTGTGTAAACAACATTGCATGGTGAAATCAGATTGATAAAATGCAAAGCTCTGTGCAGATGTCTGAAACATTCCACTAATCTGCACATGCACATTCCTGTGGAGGGAGCTAGAAAAAATGCAGTCTCTGTGGCTATCAAGCTGCAGATACTGCAGGCCATGGAACTGGTTTCAGGCCAGGCTCTGTGGTTTGTGTAATCATCATCCGGGCTTCGAATGAGTTCTAGGGTTTCCTGTGTAATCATCCACACAGCAAAACCACATTATCCTGTGCTGGTCTGAAACTGACCTAAGAGGTTAATGTAGATGTGCCTCCAGGATGTTCCAGGATCCACAGTATCTGTGGTTTGACAGTCCCATAGACTGTGTTTTTTAATTCCCTTGCTGGAATGTGCATATGCATATCAGAAGAGTGCTGCAAATGTTTGCACAAAAATTTGCATTCTGAGGAGCCAATTTTGCTATGCAGTGGGATTTACACTAGAGCACACTGGTACTCACTGAGGCTGCAATTTCAAACTATTTCCCACCTTTGCTCCTGGAGCCCCCCGTGGTGCAGTGGGTTAAAGCCTTGTGACTTGAAGATTGGGTTGCTGGCCTGAAGGCTGCCAGGTTTGAATCCAACCGGGGGAGAGCGCGGATGAGCTCCCTCTATCAGCTCCAGCTCCATGCGGGAACATGAGAGAAGCCTCCCACAAGGATGGTAAAAACATCAAAACATCCAGGCATCCCCTGGGCAATGTCCTTGCAGACGGCCAGTTCTCTCACACCAGAAGCGACTTGCAGTTTTTCAAGTCGCTCCTGACACGAAAAAAATCCACCTTTGCTCCTGGTGGTTTAAAGTCTTTAAAGTGTGCTATAGTAGCCTTTTGTGGCATGTAATGTATAGCTGCCACATTTGCAAACTGATTACAAGCTGCATTAAATGGTCAGTATAAATGTGTCATTGGTTATTTTAAAATGTAAAGGTTTCACATTCTATGCAAATTATGTAGAAATGATATTATACTCCTATAAAAATTCATAAAAGGTTTCCACCTATTTCTTAGGTTTCGCCATGGTGGCATATGCCGGTTCCCCTTCCCTTTTACCACAGAGCCCCACTGGAAGTATGTGTCGTGGGATGGGAGCCGGCGGGTTCTGTGGCAAAAGAGAAGGGGAACTGGTGTATGCCACTAAATTCAGCCCCATCTGATGAGATTGTCAGTGCTCTCCTGCTGCACAAAGGGAAGTGCAACATTGCTAATATTAGGTAGTACTGTTTGCAGAAAAACAATATGGGACCAGCACTTGGAAATAATTAGTTAATTAACTTGTTGTGTTTTTATTTCAGTGCCTTTTTTCTAGGGATTTCCTCCCACTCACCAGATTCCCCAGTTAATTCTGAAGTTAAAAAAATAATTTAGCAAATTAGGTCATACAAATTCATTAGGATGGGTGCCTCTTCCAGAGTTAATAAAAGAAAGCTCATTGTCTTAGGAGAAGCAGTACGGTTGTCTCTCTGCATTTGTGGGATAAGCATTTGAAGATTTGATTATTCAGTATTTGTTACTGCCTCTGTTGCTGGCACAGGTTGACCATAGAGGATTTAGGAATGTCTAGTGAAGTGTTCTCTTAGGTTAAAGAAATGCTATTTGTGATCTTAATTATATGTGTGGTTTTTCCACTTCTGCAAGGATCTTGCACTACTAACTCCCACAAAAAGTATTGGAAGAAATACACTGCATGGATCTGCTTTATGGTAGACTAATCTGGAGGAAAGACAGGAAGAGTCAGATGGGTAGGCAGATAGGCAACTTTCTGGAGCCTACATTAAAGCAGCAGCAGAAACAACAATTTCCTATCCTTACCCTATCCCTTGAATGTAGAGTTGCTATCAGTGGCTGAGGCTGCATCGCTAATGCCATATAATGTAGTTTCATATGCAGTTTAATTGCATTGAACTGCATTATACGGCAGTGTAGACTCATAATTCAGTTCAATACAATTAAACAGCATTATGAAACTACATCATGTGGCAGTGTAGATGGGGCCTGAGTTAAGCAGCATTATTCATAGTTGTCTTGATAAGCTTGATAAACAAAGAACTCAAATGTAAATCTAAAGAAGCAAGACATCTTTTCCTTTCCAATAATTATGCTCCGCAGCAAGAGTTCATTTATTCCTCTGATGTTCTGGGATTTAGTTTAACTGGAACAAAGAAACAAGTCTTTTTTAGCAGTCTGCTAACAAAGGAAGGAGGTACCCAAAGCTGTCAATGAAAAAGCACATAATTTAAGCAGGTGCCTGCTAAATCACAGCTCATACTAATTCGGTGTATTCATGGGGTGCCAAATCTCAGTATCTGTCAGAATTCAGAGACCAAAGCATAGCCACAGCAAGGGATTCTTAATCTAGTTTCTTGGGAAAATCTGTTCTTTGAGATTAAGGGCAAGAACAATAAGGCTGTTTGGACTTCTCTGTTCATTCCCTGATCATTAGGAATTAGATGGTTATCTTTAGAAATTCAGTGTTTTTATATTTTTATATATGTGCTGAACCCTAGAATTCTCTTTCTTTGGTGGATTTATCTTTCCATAAAGGATGGAGGAATTTGTTGTCTCCATACTAAAAGTAAAATTGGCATAAACTAAATACCTCAAGAGACCAACTTTGTATGGATAGTGCAGTTGAATAAAACATTTAGGGCACAATACAGCCCAAGTTAAGCAAGGAAATACTTGAAAAGAGGAAGGGAACTAATATATTTTTTCAATTCTAAGATGCACTCCTCCCCCCAAATATAAACATCTCTTAAAATGAGGCATGATTTAATATTGCTGGTGTTTATAATAATGTGTTTTTTTTCCGTTGGTAGTACTGAAATTAGTGCATATGTTATAATCAATGGCATTTTAGCATCGAAGAGATACGATATGTCCAGAATATGATTGCCAATAGGTCTGATAAACAAGACTACTCTTCCAGACCTGGCAGTTGAGTTGACACCAGTTGACCTTTATATTTGAAACATTGATATTTTTAAGAAACATTCTTAGAAAATATCACATGGTAAAAAAGATCTAAAGAAAAGGGAAGTGGCAGGAGAGAAGGGTAGCAAGTGCATCAGATAGGAATGAAAAAGATTAAATATTTGTACAATCCAATGGCCCATTCAAACTATGCAATTATTGCCTGTAGGAGTTAAAGGAATTGGGTTGCTGTGAGTTTTCTGGGCTCTATGGCCATGTTCCAGGAGCATTCTCTCCTGACATTTTGCCCACATCTATGGCAGGCATCCTCAGATGTCCAGCATTTCTGTGTTCTCACATAATATGCTGTATCCAGCTTGGTTCATGAAGTGCTCTGCTATGGCAGACTTCTCTGGTTGAATTAGTCTGCAGTGCCTTTCATGTTCCTTGATTTGTGTTTGGTCAATGCTGTGTTTAGCGGTCCTTATGTAGACTTATCCACAGCTGCATGATATACGGTAGACTCCTGCAGAGGCGAGAGGATCCCCCTTGTCCTTTGCTGAATGTAGCATTTGTTGGATTTTCTTAGTGAGTCTTAGTTTGTAGGTTGTGTTTCTTCATCAGCTTCCCTATGTGGTCAGTGGTTCCTTTGATGTATGGTAAAAGCATGTTTCCTCTGGGTGGATTTTGTCTTTACTCTCTCAAGGAATTGTTTAGTGGAGTTCCTAAAGCAAAAGGCTTAAATTCATAATTCTAGACAAGCCAGACCACACTCTACTAATTTAACCCCTACAAGGTGCAGTTTTCAGGGTTGTCCTTAGTGGCTTTGGAAACTGTAATTCAGTTCCAAATACAGCTGCTAAACTGAGATGAGGAATAGTTCTCTGCCCAAGGCCCACATTAATTCTATGAAACATACGCCAACAGTAGTTACAGCCACAGCCTGGGAGGCAGATGTTGTTGTGCACCTTCAAATCATTTTGAAGGGGTTTTCTTGGCAAGATTTATTCACAGGGGGTTCCCCATGCCTTTCTCTGAGATTGTGAGAGTGTGACTTGCCCAAAATTACCCAGTGAGTTTCCATGACTGAGTTTGGATTTGAACTCTGGTCCAAAACCCAAGCTGGTTCTCAGATTGTACAAGATGGCCTCTGCATTTTCCTTCTTTCTCTCTCTCATCCAAACATACTATCCAACAGGGTTGTTGTATGTTTTCCGGGCTGTATGGCCATGTTCTAGAAGTATTCTCTCCTGACGTTTCGTCCACATCTATGGCAGGCATCCTCAGAGGTTGTGAGGTTACCTGGCCATGAAAGTCTTCGACAACATACTATCCAACATTTCCCAGAAAAAAGCCAGAACGCATTGGGGTCAAGTGTGGTGAAGAAATGCCATTTTAAATCTTTAACAGTCTATTTATTGTAACATTATATTATGTATTTTTGCTTGATCTAAAAAAAAAATATTTCCCCTGAATCGTGAAGCATCATCTGTGGTTTTAGTTCAATGAGGGTGAAACAGAAGCCAAAAAATTTGAATGTGTTTGTGGATCACAGTAGCATAAAGGAGAACCCAAAGCCCTGATTAAACTGCAGAAAACAGGAATGAAGTCATCCAAATCCATTTGAAAAACATTTTGCTATCTGATAAAGATTTTACATTATTTCAAATTATTGATGATTTAATACAAAACCTTTTATCATTAAGGGTTTATTTTTTATTTTAATTCATAATATGAGCTGCCTTGAGTTCCATGTTGGGAGAAAAGTGGGATCAATTGACTGATTAATGATTGATCAGTTGTCCATTCATGCATTCATTCATTCATTCCTTGTTTAGCTGGATCAATGATCTGACTCACTATAAGACAAATTCCAATGAGTTGTAAGAATGTATTTCAGAGTAGGGAGGGAGTCTCACCCAATTACCACCCTACATTAGTGAAAGTGCAGGCCTGAATCATTGGCATCTTATTTTTGAGCTGCTGGCAATGTTTGCTCTTGACTTTCTTTGCAACATTGAGTGTAAACATGGAGTAAACAATGCCATTTTTGTTTCATTTGTTGCAAGTGATAATTTCCTCCACTACCAGAAATATTTGATTCCTACCCAATGGATTTATAAAAATCCAGTATACTATACATAAGACTATAATTGTGACTCACATTGTATTTCCCTCGTCATTCCTTTCTCTTGCTGCCTTGGGTAGAAGGGAACAGAAATTCCTTATACAGTTTCGTTAAGATTTTCAAACACTGTTCCTTAAAAGAAACAGTCCAGTGGAAAGATACTTTATGTTGACTGGCCATGTTGCCTAGTTTTAAGGGCACCAACCAATGACTGGCTAAGATGCCTATAGCCTTTTAAAGAAACTAAAATCACAGTGGCATGACAATACTTCACCTGCTAATAATAAACAAAGCTCTCCGATACAAGAGCTCACATTTCTTTGCACTAGTCTGAAAGAGTCCTTTATTTCACATTATATTATTTTAAGATCATTTACTATAGGCCCAAGTTGAAGTAAATGGAATATTTTACTATGAGATTAATTTCTTCTAAACACAGCAGATTTTGGATGTAGTTTCCTTTGCTCAATGCAGGAAAAAAAATTACATTTCTGTATGGCCCCGCTGTGATGGAACCACCTAACTATCATAACACCAAACAAACCCCGTATAATGCTGTTTAACTAATTCTGGCAAACAGATAACAGGAACCCCGTGGCGTAAACCTATAAAAGCTGTAAGAGTTATTGTTCTGAAAATGGATGTTCTGTAATATAGAAGGACACCTGAAAGGAAGATAATGGAGGACACCTGTTCCTGTGTAATAAAGCAATTAAAGATTAGAAAGTGACACATAGACAAAAACAGAAAAACAATTTATTCAAGTACTTCTTAATTGCATGGTCAAGATTATTAATATGCAAGCCAAAGCCACAATATTTTGTGGGAGAAATGGAAATGCATAATATCAAAATACTCTTGATAAATGAAGTATGTGACTATCTGTTTTCCACCTAAAGGCAGTTCCTTTGAAAAAACCTCTACTCACAGGATAATCCAAATGCTGGAGGAATTGATTTTTGCTGATTCCTCCTTTTTCCAGTAGGCACTGTTAGAAAATTGTCAAGGGCTCATCCTGACTGGTGATTTTTCACTCCATCTATTTGCATCATTGAATGTTGCTTCTTGACACTTACTCATTAAATACTCTCCCATTAAAAAAAAAAATAACAATAAGAAGAGTACAGTGAGCCTTCCATATCCATGGGTTCTGCATTCATGGATTCATCTAACTATGGCTTGAAAATATTCAGAAAAACAATCCAAAAAGCAAACCTTGATTTTGCCACACACTGAGCACTATTACTTATGTGTAGGCATATCCATTTGTAGCTTTCCATCATTTTACAGGTCCTCAGGATCTTCCAAACACTGTTTGAGTTTTTAACCACATTATATAAGAGATACCACTGTAGATAATGGGACTTGACGATCCATGGGTTTTTGTATCCATGGGAGGTCTTGGAGCCCAGTCCCAGTGTATACCATGAGCCCATTTTATTTTGATTCATTTGTGGACATTTTGCTATTGAGATTGGTTGTGGCATTAGATGTGGATGTTCAACGTCTCATTTTGCCTCCGGATATTTCAGTTCTGCTGCTTCCACTGAGGAGTTACATAGTAATATTACAACAAGATTTATTCAGAGGTCTACCATGGCCCTCCTCTAAGATTGAGAGAGTGCTCCTTGAACAAGGTCACCCAGCAGGTGAATGAGGATTCAAACTCCGTGTCCTATGTTTATATCAGCTAATGCCTCAGGAATCAGGTGGCTGGAATGCAAAAGTTGCCCAGTAGTTCAAGTCAGTCACAGTTTGTGTGTGTGTGTGTTAGGGGCAACTTGAGAAACTACAAGTCACTTCTGGTGTGAGAGAATTGGAAGTCTGCAAGGGCATTGCCCAGGAGACACCCAGATGTTTATGTCGCAGGATGAAGGCATAAGCAAGAGGGTGGTTTTCATTGGCCTAAAAGTCATACAGTAAGTCATTAATTCAGGTAAACAAACCCAGCAAGAAGTAAATCAGAGTCATAAATCATAGATTGTCAAAGGTAAGGAAAACACAAATGCCAAAGAGTATTGCTAATACACCAAGAAGAGACCATTTGGATCAACAAAGCTGTCAGGGAACTGCTAAGAGATTATAGGCATAAGTTTCAAGACACCAGATGCCCTAATAGCCTGCAAAATATCTCCTTATTTCTTCAACACTTTACAAATATGTCTATGGCATTTGCAGCCTCCTGCTGTGGAGTAGGGTTCCCTGCTGCCTCGGCCCCAGCTCCTCTGAGAGACCACCGTCAATAAGCTATAATTTTTTTGGCAACTTCCTTATCCACAGAGCGCTCATAGTCCAACACTAGAACCACTGTACCATGTTGACTCTTGTGGGTAAATACAAAATTTTCAAATAAAAAGGCAATGAGCACTGAAAATAAGACTCCTGAAAATGACTGACAAACTATTTCAATCACAGAAAGCAAAGGAGTGGAAGACAACCAGTTTTCCTGCCTGCAATTTCCTCTCCCAGTCATCTTCAAAAGTGAGGGTGGGGAAGAATATTGAAAACAGTCTCTTCAACGTTCTCCTTGACGGACATAAAGTATCAGGTCGAAGAGTATATTTTGGCTCTTCAGTAATGATACAGGCAAGAACAGAAGCAGAACTTCATCTAAATAACTTGGAGTACCTTACATATATTTCCTACCCAGTCTCATAGTTAGGACAGATTTATATATCTGTTTAGCTTTAGCATTAACTCTATAGAATGTAACTTCAGACTATTATCTTTGTCCAAATGTTTAATGGGATGAATGCAGAGAGTGTCCAATAGCTGAAAAAAAAATGTAAGGTATAAAAGTGTAGAAGCAAAGAACTATAAACCTCAAAGGACCAAAAGTAATCAACTTTACCCTCTGGTAAACATAGTTCTATAAGCCTCTACTTTTCATTGAACATCTCCAGGAAACCTCTGATATCTGCTACGGTTCCTCCTCTTTCTAGATGACTACAGAAATATTTATTAAGGGACTTGCTCCTAATTGTATAATGCTTCATGTACACACAAGCATCACAGAGAAAAAAATACCATTGCTGCCCACTTCAAACAGCAGAATTTAAAAAGCAATTTGAAAGAATAATAGATCCATCTGTCCTTAGAGTAAAGAAAAGAAGCGGCCATAGTTAAGAACTACTGCAATTACCTTTCTCTTCCAGAAGGAGTTAAGTATCAAAGCATCAAGAGTAATCTAAAATCTCAAAATATACCATAGTCTGTTTCCAATTCCATGTGTGTACTTATGTGTGTGTGTGTGTCCATACACATGCAAGTCTTCATCCAGCACACATCAAATTATCTGAAAACCCTGTGATATAATAGAGATTTCTGAGACTCATTATTATCCTCCACAGTAACTTGCAATTGATTTGTTGGTGATTAAAGGATTTTTTAAAGAAGCTCCTATGAAATCTTGTTGGCTCTGTATCTATCTGCTAAGCAGCTTGTAGTAAAATGCTACATACCTTGAAATAGGTCAAATAGATGTGCCATATGATTAAGTCTATTTCTGACTTGTAAACAGACACATTTTTCATTTGCATAAAAAGCTATTTGTGTATTCACTTCTGAACCAAAAAGGCTTTGTTTCATGCTGTAAAATATATGGGTTTTTTTCCTCCAACAATCAGTAGCAATTCTCTGAGCATGCATTATTTATAGAAAATAATTGCAAGACAATTAGCTGAGTGTCTGTAATGATTTTTTGAATGGGAACATGTAGCAAAGCAGAGAAAACATATGGTATTTCACCAACTGTTTATAAATATTATAGTAGAACTATATTGAAAAGTGGCCATCTTGTCTACTAAAATCAACATGGAGAATGACTGAAGAATTTCCTCTAATTGTTGAGTACCCCCAGTCTTATTATTATCCCATCATTGTATTCTAAATCATTTACATGTTTATCTTTTACCTACTTTTCTTCTTTCTTATCCCATTTCCTTCCAAAAGATTTCCATTTCAGTGTTGCTAGGACTGCCTCTGAACAAGGAAAGATCATGTTATGGCCCATGTTTTCATAAAGAAGGACTTCTGGCAAGAGACAGGTTGCACTTCACAGCAGCTGCAAGAGTGTACTTGCTAGAAGACTCATAAACCTGATTGGGAGAGCTTTAAACCGACTTAGATGGGAAAGTGGGAGACAGTATTCCAGAGAGCAGGAGGTCACAAAGTAGTGGGGACACTAGCCTCAATGACAGAATTGGGGATTGGGTTAAGAGTAAAAAAGCATAAAAAAGGGAAAATAGCAAAGAATAAGCTGGAGAGCAGTTTTTTAGCATATTTTAGCTGTCTCTACACTAATGCATAAAACATGGATTCTTAATGCTGTACATGAAGGCAAATATGATTTAATAGCCATCATTGAAACTTACTGAGATGAGTCTCATAACTGGAATATAGTAATGGAATGGCATAATCTATTGTAAAGATACAGACCAAACAAGAATGGAAGAGAGTAGTATTATATATCAATGATGTATACACCTGTGAGGAAATCCATGACTTAGAGCAGGGTTGTCAAACTTATTTTCATCGAGGGGCCCATCAGCCTTATGCTTGCCTTCCACTGAATCCATGGGTCACTGAATCATAGATGGGGAATCCACAGATATAGAGGGCTAACTATAATTTTTTTACATAGTGCTCTTTAGTTCCTATCCGATTTGGGACCCTAGATGTTATTGAACAAAAACTTCAATTACTTTTTATTATCCATCATGTGAACTGGAGATAATGGGGACTGCAACCCAACAGTACTTCTGGCTCTGATGTTGGGAAAGGATTAAAGTCCATTTAGAAGCCAGACATCATATCCACAAGCCTTGTAACGAAATTCAGACCCCATCATTCTGACTAAACAGAACCAACTGCAGCCCCCCAGATGTTACTATAACACAACTCCCATCATCTCTAGTTGCAAGTCACAGGATGTCTAAACCCCACACCACTGGAGAAATTATACTTTTTACCAGCATTGCACCACCTGACATCCTCTGGGAAGTAGCAGCCAGCAATGAAAGGACCTAGGCATTGACATCTCTGGACCATCCCTGTTTGAATAACAACCAGCACGCCAATGTCTTAAATCAAGAAATAGTTTTCTAAGATCTACAGAGATACTCACAGGAACACCTCAGCAAGCAAGAGTCCAAAAGTGGCAGGCTAAAACCCAGATCCGCAATCAGTGGCGGATGCTGGATAAGAGACTCCCTCCTGGGCACACAGAAGACTGGGCGACTTGGAAGGCGCTAAACAGATTGCGCTCTGTCACCATGAGATGCAGAGCCAAGCTTAAGAAATGGGACTACAAAGTGGAGTCCACGACATGTGAGTGTGGAGAAGAGCAAACCACTGGCCACCTACTACAATGCAGTCTGAGCCCTGCCAAATGCACTATGGAGGGCCTTCTAATAGCAACACCAGAGGCACTCCAAGTGGCCAGCTACTGGTCAAAGGACATTTAGTATAATGCCACATTTTTTAAACTCCATTTGTTTTCAAATACATTACAACTTTTACCCTTGGTTCACTTTTGACATGATGAATAAATAAATCAGCTCTAGTCATAATGCCTAATGATGATGAAAACAGGAGTTGTAGTTCAGCATCTTGAGGGCCACATAAAATGACATGGCAGGCTGGATTCAGCCCATAGGCTTTGATTTTGACACATGTAATTTAGAGGATGGAAAGCAAGTTGAGAATGTGAGTAAAAAATAAAATTAAAGGAGAGAGAAAAAATAGTAACTTCACTAAAGTACATAATTTCAAAGGCTTTTTAAAGGCTTGTGGATGATTATTACTATTTTGTGTTTTTATAATTACTTTAAACTATGCTTTGTTTAACTTGTTTTTAGTATGATGCTTGTTGTTTTAATTGTTGATCTTATGATGTAAATGTGATTTGATTGGGCTTGTCCCTGTGTGAGCCGCTCTGAGTCCTCACGGGGAGATGGTGGCGGCATACAAAAATAAAGTAGTAGTAGTTGTTGTTATTATTATTATTATTATTATTATTATTATTATTATTATTATGACCCCCACAACCAAACTAAAGTTTTAGATTATGCCTTCCTAGAACAAATGACCAAATATTCAAAAGAGAAAGAGAGAGATAGTAGAAATAGGAGACTTCAGGCACTCTTTTTGGAAGTTACACTCTGCCAACAATTGCTCATTAGATTTGCAGACAATTTATTTATAAAAAAGACGGAGGAAACAACGAAGAGGCCAACTATTTCGTATTTAATTCTAATCAACAAAATGTTTGAGAAGGGACAGTGCAACTTTTAGGTGGGAGTGATCATATCCTCTTGGTATTTGTAATACAGAGGAAAGGAAACGCCAAAACTGATTTCAGTAAGCTTCAGGAAATATTTAGTGAGATTTTATGTTCTGAAATAGAACTCATGGTGCATCAAAGTTTTTTAAATATAAGATTGAATGCGCAAACAATATTCCAATAAGGTAAAAAGTGGGAGTAGTCTAAAGAATCTTGAGTGGATGTTCAGATAACCATCAAATGAGCTGAGATTTAAAAGAGACATGCATAAGAAATGGACAAAGGAGAAACTACCAAAAAGGAATACAATCAAATAGTCAAAACTTATAAAGGAAACGTTTGGAAAAAAATCTCCAATTGAGCTCTAGCTTACTAGAGGTTAAAGACAATGAAAAGAGATTTTTGGCTATGTAGAGCAAGAGAAAGCACAAGGAAATAAGAGGGCTGCTGCATAAAGAATACTGGTAGGAGCCCCAGTTTGCTCTCAACATGAAAAGTATTCTTGTTGTTTTACTGACAGCAGTAGAATAAATCATGGCAATACAGGGACTGCAAGCCAGAATGGGTAGAGGTAGTAAAGGAATACCTAGCTTTTCTAAATAATTTCAGGTCTCCAGGACTGGATGAGCTACATCCAAAGGTACTAAAGGAACTTGCAGATGTAATCTCAGAGAGAGTCACTGCTAATAATCTTTAACAATTCTTTGAGCACATGAGAGGTCCCAGCATAGCAAATGAGGGCATATGTTGTTCTCTTCTCCCAAAAAATAGCAATGCCTTCAGCCTTCTGAACCAAAGATTGATTGCTACCTCACTAAACTACAACTCCCAGGGTTCCATAGCATTGAGCTATGACAGTTAAAGCTGTATCAACCTACATTAATTTTACCATGTAGATGCTTCCTTAGAAACCCTATGAAATACAAGTCAACACTGGATAATTCATTTGAAACCCCTTTAACTCCCATGGCTCAATGCTATGGAATCAAAGCTTGTCTGTGCCCACAGTGACACAATGAGTTAAACCCTTGTGCTGGCAGGACTACTGACTGACAATCAGCTATTTGAATCTGGTGAGAGCGGGTGAGCTCCCTCTGTCAGCTCCAGCTCCCCATGTGGGGACATGAGAGAAGCCTTCCACAAGGATAGTAAACCTCAAAACAGCTGAGCATCCACACCAGAAGTGACTTGCAGTTTCTCAAGTCGCTCCTGACACTAAAAATAAAGGAACTGTATTTTTTAGGTCTTTAAGACTTCTCTGCTAAAGTGTACTGGTGCCTCACCAAACTCTCAGGATTCCATACCAAGGCAGTTAAAGAGGCATCAAACTGCAGTAATTCTCAATTGTAGATGCATCCCAAAATACCCTGGGTGAAGATGCATTCTTAGGTCTCCTTTGTAGATCTGAGTTGAAGGTGTGCCATCCAAGCTTGTTCTCAATGCTCTGAAGTTAGAAAGCAAACCATGCTCCTAAAAGTACATACTTCACACACACACACACACACACACACACACACAATAAATAAAAATACTATGGCCCCATCTAGTCTGCCATATAATGCAGTTTCAAACTATATGACAGGGTCAGTGTGTAGATTCATATAAGTCAGTTTAACTGTATTATGTGAGTCTATACTGACCATATAAGGCAGGCATGAACAAACTTGGGCCCTCCAGGTATTTTGGACTTCAACACCCACAGTTCCTAACAGCCAATTTCAAACTGAATTATGTGACAGTGTAGATGGGGCCTGCGGGGAGCATCCAGCAAAGAGAGGCAGGGGTCCACAATGTGCGCCTGAGCCCCTTCCCTTGCCATAAAGATCTAAAAACATGGATGTCCCGCTGTGCTTTGGACTAGACAATCCTCTAGATAATCCTGGCCCCAACTAGGACACTTTACTACTGTTCTCTACCCAAAGATATTATGTTTCATTTTACATTGCCCTCCATCCCACTTTATCCACCAGCTTTATCCTCAAAATTGATTTGCACCAGTCCGCCTACCTGTGCCCAGGAACAGATTAGTACTTCAGGTTCATTGGTTGGTTTAATGCTTACTTTTATATTCTGTTACTATGTTGTTGTTTTATTCTGCTATGTTTATTATCTATGCATTTTTAGTGTGTTATGTTTTAACTGTGTTGTTTGGGCTTGTTCCCATGTGAGCCACCCTGAGTCCCTTCGGGGAGATGGAGGAGGAGTACAAAAATAAAGTTATTGTTATTGCATCTTCCTTTGCCTCTTATTTATTATTTATTTATTTACAGTATTTATATTCCGCCCTTCTCACCCCGAAGGGGACTCAGGGTGGATCACATTATACACACATAGGGCAAACATTCAATGCCCATAAACACATCAAACAGAGACCGAGACAGACAGACGCAGAGGCAATTTAACCTTCTCCTGAGGGGATGTTCCCTCTTCCCTTCCCTTCCCTTCCCTTGTGTAACGGATTTGCCTACCTTACCAGGCTGGTGTGTAGGTAATTTCAGGCCTTGCTTGTAAAAGGTTAGCAGAGCAAGGGGGAGGAGTGATCAAGCAGCTCCATAACTGGAAGTGGTCTGATTGAAACCAATACGCATCTTTACTATTCAAATACAAATGAACATCATATTCTTGTTTTACTTCATCAAAAGAATTCGTGTGACTTTCTGAACATCCCAAGACAGAGGTGGCTCATGAGGTGTTAAACGGTGGCAGCTAAAGAAATCTGAATAATAATTTGGTGGCAGCAAAGAAGAAATATAAGAAACACATAACACATTATGCATAATATCTTGGTGGTTTTTGGCATTTCCCTGTCCTGCCTTTGCCCGCGGCCACACCAGTCCTCTGCACCTTGCCTCCCTTGCCCCTTGCCTCTTCCCATCCCTGGCCTTGCCTCTTCCCTTGTCTCTTCCCTTGCCTCTTCCCTTGCCTTCTTTCTTCTCTTCCCTCTTCCCTCCTCTTCTTCTGGCTGCAGAGAGGGATCCTGCCGCAAGGGGCCGCTGTCCGGGCGCAGCTGGGAGCCGAGGCAAAAGGCGCGTCCCGACTGGGGCGCAACTGGTGGCGAGTCCCGCCCCGTTTCAAGGCGGCTCCTCCGCAGCTCCGAGGCGAAGTTGCGAGGCAGGGAGGGGGCGCGGCGGGCGGCAAGGGGGCGTCGCTGCTGCTGCTGTTGCTGCTCTTGCCGCTGCTCCTTCCTCCTCCTCCTCCTCCTCCTCCTCTAAGCATGCGGGCGGCTCCACGGTGGCCTCGGCGAGCAGAAGGAGGTCAGCAGCCGCGACAGGCGCTGGAGCCGCGGGGAAAGCTCATGTAAAGGACCGGAGCGCGCCCTCTTTACTCACAAGGATGCTGGGGAGCGATGCCAGGCGGCAGGGAGGACGCGATTTGCCAGAAAGCGCTGAAGCTGCTGGTCGAGCTCTGCTCCGACGGGACGCTGGAGCACGAGGGCTGCCTGGAGTTCAACTACTACCTGCGGGACAGCGGCAGACCCCGCAGCCCCGACGCCGGTAAGAGGAGAAAGACCGGGCTGGGACGAGGATGCCCTTCCTGTGCCTTGGTCCTCACGCTCCCCTTGGGCTCGAGGGTTAGGAGAGAAGGAAGGCGGAGGCTTTCTGCCTTCGCTTCCACATTCATGCCGGTTGACACCCCTTGAACTGACCTGGCTCCATCCCCTGGGATCCTGGCATCTGTAGATTGAGGAAACACCAGCACTCTTTGGCAGAGACCTTTGAAGCCACAACTCCCATGATTCTATACCCTTGGCCCATGGCAGTGAGACTGGGGTCCAACTGCATGAATTCTACATCTCACCTGAGCCTAAATGATCTGTATGGCAGTGTCTGGGATGAGCTATGCATTACTTGCGATTGGTGGTGGACATCTAGAAGACCTGTGTACACTAGGATTAGTGCACTTCGATACCACTTTTAACTGCCATGGCTCAAGGCTATGGAATCCTGGGAATTGTAGTTCTACAAGGACTTTAGCCAAATAAGGCTGTTGCTTAACCATACTACAACTCTAGACTTGAGCCAAGGCAGTTAAAGTGTTGCCAGACGGCATCAATTCTACAATGTAGAGCAGGCATGAGCTAACTTTGGCCCTCCAGGTGTTTTGGACTTCAACTCCCACCATTCCTCACAGCCTCAGGCCCTTTCCTTTCCCCCCTCAGCCACTTAAGCTCATTTAATTTGGGATTATTTAAATTTAAACTATTTAAAGGGGAAGATGGTTATTTATTTATTAGTTTTAGTTAGCAAGACATAGGGGATGTCATGGAGTGGAAGCACTATGGGGTTATTTTTGTATTAGATTCTTTGGTTTTCTTTTCTAGTTTTCGTATCTATGCTTTCAATTTTTATGTTTTGATTTGTTAGTTAAGTTACATTTTTTAAAAAATACATAAACTTTTTTTAAAAAATGTGTATGGTCACAGTTTTAAATGGCATAGAATGTTTTTAATGCATGGCCTTGGAAGCCACTCTGGGTCTCATAAATTAAAAGAAATGGCAAAGTCTGTCTCTCTCTCTCTCCCCCCCCCCCCCCAAATTCTGGCATATTTGTCCCACTTTCAGCGTGTAGCTCTGGATCAGGACCTCTATATGAGGCTGGATTTGGGGTCTGTGCAAGGAGAAAGCACCTGCTCACAGCTCCAAAGCCTTCCCCGATACATTTCTATTTAAGCACCTTCGTTTGCTTTCAATGGCAACTCCTTCCATGCTTCAGAGGAAAGAGGGAGATTTCAGTTCAGCTGCTGTGTAAAAGAATCATGTCAGTTTGAATATTATAGCTCCATGCTTTCAGTGGTCCTAGATCCTGGTCTTCCCCCTGTTTACTCAAGACCTAAGGACTCCCATAGGAGTTGACCACACATAAGGGTTCATAGACTGAGACTGCAGGCTAGCTAGGACAAGGTGCCTCCTGAATTATTTTTAGATCCATCCCCATTACTGCTGTGAGGACTGCTGCTCCCATCCGAAGGCTGAACCAAATAAACATCACTCCAGGAATGCCAGCAAATGATAGCCCTGACTGAACACAATCCTGCGATGAGAGTGGTTTGTTTTTATGTCACAGGCAGAACACTTCACATTGTTCTTCTTCAAAGAAACAGAGGGATTAGAGCGCTTCAAGATACACATCATCTTGCAATGACTTCTGTGTGTTTTCATACACCCACAGGTTATTCTTTCTCCCTCTCTGTCTGACACACACACACACACACACTGCAACAGTTAAGAGGAATAAAATGTGATAGAACTGAAATGTTGCCCTTGTTAGCTCTCTTGTCATTCAGTAGATGGTAAACCTCTTTCCCCTTCCATTAGAAACAAAGTGATTATGGAAACCAACTGGCAGGAAATCTTGTTTTTCTTAAAAGACATTTCCTGACTACTGGATCAGAACTGCTTAAGCAAGAAGGCTGAGCCACAGCGTAAGACTAGGATGCCTTTGACTTGGCATCAGTTAGGCTGGGAGAAGTTGTTTGCCTTATGAGTTTATTTTTCTGCTGGTTTCGATAAGTTCATTTCTCTTTGCAGCAATGAGCCTTGTAACATTTTATTATGTTGCATCTGTAGTCCAGGAAAATATATGCCTGAATAACATTTGTACTTAAGAAGGCTTTGTTTTGTTTTTTTACTTGATGAGAATGAGGAACTTTTAAGAAACTTTGCATGCTGTTTATGTTAAATTGATAAAGATTTATATTCCTTCTTGATCTGTGATCCTGAGCATTCTTATTTGGGATTATGCTTGTTTGAATAAAAGAGGGATTTACTTTTAAATGAGTGTGTTTAATATCCTAGGGGGAAGCAAAAAGCTGGAATCTGCAGCAGATGTAATGATTGTGTCTTATTTAAACCATTGTTTTCCTGAAGTGCAATCCTGTTTTATGTCCCAACAGTGGCATTTTTAATATACTGGTGAGCACATTGAGCTTCTTCCCTGTGATTTCTGGCTGCACAGCTTGCCAGCTTTTGGGGCTGATTATGGGATTTACATTGGATTATGTCTTTAGAGTAGCATCTTTCATTGCTTAATCTTTTTGATAATGTTTGGAATTAAATTCTTCCTTGAAGAAGCCCCACCTTCCTAGAACAACATAAAACATTGCTTGACCATGCTGCTGAGTTTAAAGATTCAGAGTTGCTCTTGGGCCCTTCCACACAGCCATATAACCCAGAATATCAAGGCAGAAAATCCCACAATATCTGCTTTGAACTGGGTTATCTAAGTCCACACTGCCATATATTCCAGATCAAAGCAGAAAATGTGGGATTTTATTCAGCTGTGTGGAAGGGGCCCTTGTTACAGATTTGCATTTCATCAAGGGAACGTTTTTTTCAAAGGCATAAAGGTGCAACTAATGGGTTTATGTGTGTGTGTGTTTCTGTGTGAAGGTTCCATCAGATCATGTCTAACCCAATTTTGAAGCTGACATTCTCTAGCTGGGTTGGAATGCACTGCCCATTATTCAAGTCAAGCATTGGTTGTAGCCAATGGGGGCTGTAGTGCAATACATGTGGAAGGTGCTGAATTGAGAAAGACTTATTTAAATGTATAAACAACAAATCTCCAGTCCATGCTGTGGCTCTATACTTTTGCTCTGGAGATAGATGCATTTTGGGCATCTGTGTTATATAATACCTGTTCTTTTCATGTCCACTTTTGGGTTTTTTTTTCCAGTTTTGGTCTTCTTTGTTTTGTTCCTAAACTACGATCTTTGACACATTCCATCCTTTTTATTTCTTATAGAACCACAGTGAGCATTCAGGAATTGAATGTTACTCAACCCTGAGTTTGGCCTGGGTAGCTTGATGTCAAGGATGTCAAGGAACCCCCCAGTGGTACAATAGGCTCTAATAAAATTGTGCCGGCAAGATTGCTAAATTGAAGGTTGGGTTGCTGACCTGAAAGCTGCTGGATTGAATTTGGGGAGAGCGCAGATGAGCTCCCTCTGTCAGCGCCAGCTCTCCATGCGAGGACATGAGAGAAGCCTCCCACAAGGATGGTTAAACATCAAAACATCTGGGCAACGTCCTTGCAGATGGCCAATTCTCTCACACAAGAAGTGACTTGCAGCTTCTCAATCATAGAATCATAGAATAGTAGAGTTGGAAGAGACCTCATGGGCCATCCAGTCCAACCCCCTGCCAAGAAGCAGCAAATCGCATTCAAAGCACCCCCGACAGATGGCCATCCAGCCTCTGTTTAAAAGCTTCCAAAGAAGGAGCCTCCACCACAGTCTGGGGGAGAGAGTTCCACTGCCAAACAGCTCTCACAGTGAGGAAGTTCTTCCTGATGTTCAGGTGGAATCTCCTTTCCCATAGTTTGAAGCCATTGTTCCACGTCCTAGTCTGCAGGGCAGCAGAAAACAAGCTTGCTCCCTCCTCCCTATGACTTCCCTTCATGTATTTGTACATGGCTATCATGTCTCCTCTTAGCCTTCTCTTTTTCAGGCTAAACATGCCCAGTTCTTTAAGCCTCTCCTCATAGGGCTTGTTCTCCAGACCTTTGATCATTTTAGTTGCCCTCCTCTGGACACATTCCAGCTTGTCAACATCTCCCTTCAACTGCAGTGCCCAAAATTGGACACAGTATTCCAGGTGTGGTCTAACCAAGGCAGAATAGAGGGGGAGCATGACTTCCCTGGATCTAGATGCTATACCCCTATTGATGCAAGCCAGAATCCCATTGGCTTTCTTAGCAACCGCATCACATTGCTGGCTCATGTTTAACTTGTTGTCCACGAGGACTCCAAGATCTTTTTCACATGTACTGCTGTCTAGCCAGGCGTCCCCCATTCTGTATCTTTGCATTCCATTTTTTCTGCCGAAATGAAGTATCTTGCATTTGTCCCTGTTGAACTTCATTTTGTTAGTTTCGGCCCATCTCTCTAGTCTGTCAAGATTGTTTTGAATTCTGCTCCTGTCTTCTGGAAGTTCTTCAAGTTGCTCCTGACATAAAAAAAGCTTGATGCAATTGAAGAGGTGTGGTTTTTTGGACTGCAGAGCTACATCAATCTCACATCTACTTGAAAACTACTATATTTAACATTATTATTATTTCGAGTCAAAAGCATTGCATAAGTAAGTATAAAACTGATAAAAATTGGGGGGACACAAGCGGCTAAATAATTTTTGACCAAAATTGGGCAACAGTTGACCAGATTGTCTGTAGCTTTCAACAATTCTTCCTAGGTAGTGCCATTTTGCCAGGTTACAATATAAACAGTAGACTTCATATCATAGGCTAATAATTTTTGTTCGACCACTCGAGTGGAGATACAAGACTCTCCCCAGCCTTTCCCCAGCTATGTTTTGATGTGCCCTTATTGTTTGATGTTTGATTCTCTCTGGATTCCTTTGGGTCCTCCTCATTGCCCACTCCACCCCACAACATTTTTAATTTTTGCAAAACTCTTGGTTATTCATAGATGCTGCTATTTTGGATACTCACCTTTGTATTCAAGAAAAGAGGGAATAAGTGGAGCTCAGGAAATACAAATGCATATTCAAACTTTTTTCTGGCAAGACACTGTGGATGGCAACTGCTATTTTGAATACATAAGGGATGGCTATTGGATTTAAATTAGAATGTGAATGATTTGCTAAATTGTAAACGTGTGTAGGAACCCCGGTGGCAAAGTGCATTAAAGCACTGAGCTGCTGACAGAGCCGGCCCTAGATCATTTTCAAGTGTAGGCGAACAGAATTTTGGCGCCCCCCCCCCCTAAATTTTGCCATTCCCCCTCCCCAATTTTGCCATCCCCCCCCCCCCAAACCAATAGCTCAAAAATAAAAGTACAGTAGAGCCTCACTTATCCAACATTCGCTTATCCAAGGTTCTGGATTATCCAAGGCATTTCTGTAGTCAATGTTTTCAATATATTGTGATATTTTGGTGCTAAATTCGTAAATACAGTAATTACTACATAGCATTACTGCGTATTGAACTACTTTTTTCTGTCAAATTTGTTGTATAACATGATGTTTTGGTGCTTAATTTGTAAAATCATAACCTAATTTGATGTTTAATAGGCTTTTCCTTAATCCCTCCTTATTATCCAACATATTCGCTTATCCAACGTTCTGCCAGCCCGTTTATGTTGGATAAGTGAGACTCTACTGTATTGCAACATTCAAACTTGCCTCAAACAGACAAGAGCTCTTTCTCCCACCCTGGACATTATTCCACAGATAAATAAACCCCACTTGCCTTGCTTCCTGAATCCTACAGACCAGAAGCAGGGAACTTTATTTTTTGATTTTATTTTATTTTTACATTTTCCCCCTTTTTATTTTTTTTTATTTTGTCTTTTGGCGTTGCCATGTTTTTTTATCATATATATGTAAAACCTGAATAAATATTTTTTTTTAAAAAAAAGAAGAAGAACATTTGATAAAGCTATATGAAGTTATCTGGACCAACTCTGTACCCACATATTCAACCATCAATAGCTTGAAGAAAAAAAAATTCAATCCAAAAGGACACCATTTCACTAATCCACTGGAGACATGATAGTTACCTTTATGCCAGATGACTTGAGAGAAAAAAAGGGGGGGGGAGACTTGAGAGAGAAAAAAGGACCTGTCCTGACAGATGACCATCCAGCCTCTGCTTTAAAAATACACCAGAGAAGGAAACTTTCACAGACTCCCAGGCAAGGAGATACAATTAAAACCCTCTCGACAAATGGCCATCCAGCCTCTGCTTAAAAAAAACACCAGATGAGCAAACCTCCACAGATTCCCAAGCATGGAGATACAATTAGAACCCTCCCAATAGATGGCCATTCAGCCTCTGCTTTTAAAAAAAAAACACCAGATAAGCAAACTTCCCCAGATTCCCAAGCAAGGAGATACAATTAGAACCCTCCCAATAGATGGCTATCCAGCCTCTGCTTTAAAAAAAGCACCAGATAAGCAAACATCCCCAGACTCCCAGGCAAGGAGATACAATTAGAACCCTCCCTATAGATGGCCACCCAGCCTCTGCTTTAAAAAAGCACCAGGAAAGGAAATTTCCCCAGACTCCCAGGCAAGGAGATACAATTAGAACCCTCCCTATAGATGGCCATCCAACCTCTTTCTCCCACCCTGGACCTTCTACAGATATATAAACCCCACTTACCTAGCTTCCAACAGACCTCACAACCTCTGAGGATGCCTGCCATAGGCCCCTGAGGGTGAGCGAAGGGCCTGAAGGCCGGGAGAAGGCCCCGGAGGGTAGATCCAGGCCTGGAGGCGGGGAGAAGGCCCCAGAGGGTGGATCCAGGCCTCTGAGGCCAGGAGAAGGCCCCGGAAGGCCGATCCAGGCCTCAGAGGTCGGGGAGAGAGAGAGAGAGAGAGAGAGAGAGAGATAGAAAGCAGGGAGTGGAGAGAGAGAAGGGAAGAAAGAGCCATGCCTGCCGCTGCCGAATGCGGAAGGCTTCAACTGAGGCCTATTGCATTCACTGGCGAGGGAGCTGGTGGTCCCCGCGAGGGGGGGCGCCTCGATGGTGCCCCTGGGGAACGTGCGCTCCAAGCGGGGGCTTCATTGGCCTCCATATTGGACCGGCTCTGGCTGCTGAACTTGGAGACCAAAAGGTCCCAGGTTTAAATCCCGGGAGCAGCTTGAATGCCCGCTGTTAGCTCCAGCTCCTGCCAACCTAGCAGTCCGAAAACATGCAAATGTGAGTAGATCAATAGGTACCGCTCCGGCGGGAAGGTAACGGTGCTCCATGCAGTCATGCCGGCCACATGACCTTGGAGGTGTCTACAGACAACGCCAGCTCTTCGGCTTAGAAATGGAGATGAGCACCAACCCCCAGAGTCAGACATGACTGGACTTAACGTCAGGGGAAACCTTTACCTTTACCTAAACGTGTGTGTATCTTTAAAGGAAAACAATTTATGTCCTGTCAATTTTATTAGAGCTCTTCCCAACAGTTTGTTGTTTGATGTTCAGTAACTATACAAATCAATCACTGCAATTTTGTGAGTATAGCTTCCATGCTGACAATTAATGAAAAACAAAAGAAGTAGAGCAAAACAAAGCCTTATTGAAAGGCCAATTACCTATTTCAGCTCTGCAAAAAAAAAAAATCTTTTAAAGCTTTTACCCTAAAAGTTAGTTTCCACATTTCCTTCCCATCTAAACCACCTGGATAATGTTTGGGGGTGTTACAGCACAGAAGGAAACAACTCTGTCCCATTTTAAGGATCTGCCTTATCATCTGGAAGTATTTTTAATGACAGGCATCTAATTGAAGGAATACTGATGAACCTAGCCTCCTTTGAGAAACAATTTCTAGTATCAAAATTGATTTAAAAAATAACATTAATTATATTCTGAGTTTACACAACCTCTGCTTCAAATAATCCTAGGCATTTTAAGCACTAGTTCATAAATATAAAAGTTAAAAATAAATTATCAGATAAAAAAAATTAAATATGGGTGTCTCAAGTTGCACTGTACCTATAAATTATACCAGGTGTGACTGATGGATATCTGTCAGAAGGAATTCATAAAATGATTGTTTCATTCTGTCTTTGTCATGCTGCCAAATTCTACATAACGTTTTAGAGACAGCAACCCAGATGATTTTGAGTTGGACTTTGTTGAATTGATTTTTCCCTTCTGAAATCCCCAATGTTATATTTCATATAGTTTTATCCAGATCCTATTGACGACACTGGAATTGCTTCAGTTCAGCTCCAGAATAAACTTATTTTAAAATCTTTGATGTAATCAAACATTTTTGGATTTTTTTTGCAGAAGATACTTTCCCGTCATTATGAAACTCTATGCTTTTATTCACAGTTGCTAAAGTGTCACTTTTCCCAGTTTGTTCCATTCTCATCTGAAAAGATGGTGGATAAAACAGTAATTTAGATTATGAAAATTTAGCTGCATCTTTTCAAGGGAAGTGGAATGCCCTGCTGCCTTGCTTGCACATAATTCCTTGTGTTAATGTACATCTACCCTGTTTCCCCTAAAATAAGACATCCTCAGAAAATAAGACCTAGCAGAAGTTTTGCTGAATTGCTAAATATAAGGTCTCCCTCGAAAGTAAGACCTAGCAAAGTTTTTGTTTGTAAGCATGTCTGCTGAATAGAACACCAGAGCATGCGGGATTGGTAAATGTACGTACTATAGAGTGTTGTACATGGAAATAATGGTAGTAACAAGAAATTCTTGATAGGATTCAGTTTGTCTGGTTCTGCTGGTTTGTGATGACAACTACTGTACAGTATATAATAAATGTTCATTTTTTTTTTGTTCAACAATAAATGTGAATTCTTCTTCATGGAAAAATAAGACATCCCCTGAAAATAAGACCTAGAGTATCTTTGGGAGCAAAAATTAATATAAGACACTGTCTTATTTTCGGGGACACACGGTATTCATTCATTCATTCATTCAGTATCCTGACTTTCTCTCAACATGGGAGTTATGGTTTATGGTACAAGTTAAAAGAAAATTGTCATGATTATGTGATATAAAAGTTGCAAAAACAGCTAACAAAACCAATGAAAGTAAAAGCCTTTTTCTAAATGTTTATTTTTTCACAAGGAAGACTTTTTTTCTTTTGATAAAGCAGCACCTTGAATTTTATGTAGATTTCTTGACTGACTAAGCAAGGCTATTACGTCCGCCACCCCTCCCCTAGACTACTATTTAATGCAAGTTTTTGAATGAATTTGCCCATTATTGCATCTTTGTTGTTGTTATACTCCCGTTTGTGTACATACTCCTGTCTTGTCTGCCTGAGGGGCATATAGTCACTGGCAACAAGAATGCATTAATACTTCACTTTGGGATACAGATTACTAATAGTTAACAACATGATGTGCATCACCACTAACATGAAGTTATTTGATTTACCTTGGTTTCCTACATGGCAGATTAGGATAGTTGCTGCCATCTGGATCAGAAAACTGGCGAGAAGACACAATCCTGTCTACATTCATGTGGTTGAGATGATTAGTTGACTATCTTGTTATCGCCTCTTTTCTTCAACCCATGTGTTAGTCAACGCTGTCATAGCAATGAACATGGTGTAGGTGTGGGCAGGAGGAGGAAGCAGAATGGGCACCTAGACTGAGCAGTTGTATGCTTCAGATGTAATGTTGTGTCTTGTTCTAAGGTTCCATAATCAGAAGCTAACACGTAATGCCTGATCACTCTTCTGGAAATAGGAGTGGCCTTTCTGTCCATGGCTTATTTATTGCGTCATCTGAACCCATTCTTCTGGCTTGTCTCTTTCCAGGCAAGCTAGAATCAGTCATCAATAAAGACAATTTAGTGGCAGAAGAACTATGTAGGTTTTTAAAGCTGATTTCACAAGAGTAGTTAGGTAGGATGCATGAGCCAGAATTGTATGTGGGGGCAATAAGGGCACTGCTGAATTGATCCAGTCAGTTTAGTAATAGTTTTGCCTTCTGTTCCCATAATGGTCAATAGGTCTCATGCAGGAAGGACAGCAACAGCAGATGGACATTACTATCTGTTCCCTCTTCCATTTTCCAAAAGCTGATAAACAGAAACATATTAAGTTTGGCACCCAGACTAGTAACCATGAATAACCCCATCCTCCATGCATTCCACTAATGTCCTTGTAAATCCATTCATGTTGGTAGTCATAACTATGCCTTATGTCAGTGAATTCCACAGTTTAGCTATATGCTGTGAAAAAGTGTTTCCATTTATTAGCTTTTCTCCCATTTGACATCAGTTTCAAATCGGTTTCAGATTCAAGTATTATAAGAAAATGGGGGTTTCTTCACATCCTCATTATGCATAACCTTGAATATAAAGGAGTTTGAAAACTCAGTCTTAATACACAAAAAGTCCATGCATGAGTCTCATTTGTTATGTCTACTGGTTGAATTATTATACATAAATACAATATAATTGGCCGTTCTTAATACAATGCTTTCCTTGATATGAACTACATTTTTTGTCTTTAGTGAAACCTGCTATTTTTATTGCTTTTGTTTAGGTTTATTATTACATAGATGTCAGCCACTGAAAAATGCCCTAATGCTTTTGAGAATGGGACATTTAGATTGCTCTTCACTTCATGAAATATCCATGCATGGCAATTAGAAGAAACACTCTGGCTGTCTGCTTTTCTGGCAAAAAGTCAAATGTCTTACCCTTGTTGAAAAAGTATATTGAATTTATGGAAAGGGAGAGGACTCCAACAACAAGGCAGGCAGGCTGAGATTTCTTTGGCTTAGCAGAATCCCGTGGATAGTAGACAGGCCAAAGACAGCTTGATTTATTCAGACAAGCAGTCTCATTGAGTTAGTGAAAGGCAATTAATGGGCTCTGAGGAATGTCTCTTCAGGTTTTCAAGAACTGGAAGAATGGTGGCAACAGCATGGGGCCAACTAAGAAAAAAAACTATATGTAATTACTGCTGTTAGCTTGATTCTAACATTAATATTTTAGCTTCATTCATCTGAAAATGTTTACATTGGAATATTTTGTCACAGTAGACAGTTGCTTAAGATAGCAAATATTTAAAGAACAAAAGCAACGAAAAGCCAGTAATTTTTGTTTTTGTTTTTTTTAACCTAAGTAAGCAATGGGTGCTTATGCTATCAAAAGTGGGAAACTACATGGTCCAAAGGATTTCCTTTCCCCATTTTCTAACAACTCATAGCTTACACCCATCCCTTTTGCTGAAATAGAAAGCCTAGTTTTCCAGAAATGTCCTTTGGAGCCTAAACAATGTGTGCACTTCTTTCAAATAGCAAACATTAGGAAATAGTGCTTCCTGTAAGCTCTTGGGGGCAAAGTGCTCCCAATTTTCTTTCTCAAAGAACTATGTTGGCTGCATAATTCCCACCTAAGTTTAAAGAAACTCTGTGTGAGATAATCCTCCAGGGCAGCAATTGTGCTAGCATTTTTATGCCCTTCTGTTGCTGTCATTCTGTTTCTGTATATCTGCTTATTTGGAACAGTTGCCCCACATGTGCTACCCATCATAGATAGCATTTATGTTGTGTGCCGGAAATGTGCATTGATATACTGATATAGATATATAGGCATACTCAGTTCAGAGAACATCATTTGGCCCTAGC